>NW_009917706.1:0-25045 GCF_000696875.1 Nestor notabilis | reverse complement strand
AGAAAGAAAGAAAGAAAGAAAGAAGGAAGGAAGGAAGGAAGGAAGGAGGAAGGAAGGAAGGAAAGAAGGAAGGAAGGAAGGAAGAAAGAAAGAAAGAAAGAAAAAGAAAGAAAAAAAAAGAAAGAAAACGTCCATGGAAAGCACAAAAATAAGCAATATGCATGGTATTAATTTGTGCTTTTTGGAATAAAGAAGGCATAAGAGACTCTGAAGTCACATATTTAAAAGAATAATATAATGTGGCTTTTGAATCCAAACACGGTTGGAATCTGACTACATCAAGTTTGTGTCAACAGATATTATTTGAAAGGTCCAGGTAGACTAAAGATATATACTCAGTAAACTGCAAGGGCTGGGGGATGAGGAAGAGTGTATTATACAATATAGCTATAATCATAAAGCACAAGATGTACTGAGTTACTTTACGACCTTTTTCTTCTCTAGTGAAGAAAGCCCTAATAAGTCACTTCTGGCTGTGCCAGTCATGAATTATTGCTGTCTGCACAAAGGAAGATAAATATCGTAACACATCATAGAACATCTCTCCCTTTGAATACTGTAAATGGATAAAGATATAAAATCCAGGGAGATACAAGAGGAACCTGAATTCCTAAGTGGAAAACTAAGAAAAAGGATAAGAAATTAATTAATCCAGACTCTATCACTTTGAAAGCAAACCTTTGATATGAAATTACTCCTATCCTAATGGTGGACAGGGAAAAGAGTGAAAGTACATTTATAGTTGTATCTCCTGAATGGCAAGTTCTCCCATCAGACCTACAAAGGACATTTTGTGGTACTCCTCAAGGTTTGCAGCTACTGGTCTATTCTCCTTGCCCAAGCTTTTTTTACTGTCCTGGCTGAAGGCTTCACCGTCCCCTTGCTGCTCAACCCCCACTCCCCAGCAGAAACTCTCTCCAGCAGAGCAGGCAGAGGTGCTGCTGATATGATTAATTCCCTAACCTGTCTAACTAGCCCAGGTCTTTTGAAATGAACCAGGTTTGTAAAGAGCTTTTGAAGATGTTTAAGTAAATATGGCTTGTGTTTGCTGAAATGGATCAGGAGGAGCAGCAGGGACAAAAGGCAGGTTTGAGTTAATAAATCATAGTAGGAACAATGACTACTATCTGAGGGGACAGACCCTATCTCAGCCAACAAAGCTGCAGCTGCGGAGAACATCTGGGCAAATACTTCCTCTCACTTTGCTCAGCAGAAGCAATGCTAATGCTAGTGTATATCACAAAACTGGAACAGGAACAGCAGGGACCTTAAAAAAAAAATCCAGACAGTAGAAATAAACTCCATCTAACTGCTCTCCTGAAACAATGGTTAGGAAAGAATCTAATTTGTGGATAGATCTTGAGTAATATGAACCTGCTTACAAATTGGCAAGTTTTGGCATTGTGTCAGATAGAAGATTGTCAAATACAGAGAGAAAAACTGGTATGATTAAATGATTAAGTTTAAAATAATACAAGTTACTATTTTAGAAATAAAATTATTTATTGATATTATTTAGAAATAAAAGTTATTAATTATCTATTCTTTTGTAAAAGTGTTCAATTTATATGGTACAAAAATACTATTTGAGTGAATGTTTAATAGGAGTCAGGCATCTGATCTAAAAAAAGGTTTGTGTTTAGTTTCATAGGTAGAGGGAATTTTCAGGGAAGTCTTGTAATGCTGTATGCTCATACATATTCCTAACTGACCTTTGGTCTGTTAGTATTACTTATGACAGATTAATAGTCTTCATTTTAAAGGATGTTCGGAAGTTTTTGAATTCTCAGAGGCATAATAAAACTGATTTCCTGAAACTCAAACTGTAAAGTGAAACTCAAGTACCTTCTGCATTTACTCTGAGCTGGGCATTGGACAAGATGACATCCAGAGATCCTTTCCTGTATTGTTCTATGATTTTGCAGCATTACTGACAAACTGCATAAGGTAAGAAGTTTTTCACTTTTTTTGCAAGAATGTGTGAAGAAAACAGGACAACCTTAAAATTACAGTTTCCTAAGAGACTCTGCATGAAGATGTTGATTTCTCCTTTTCACCATGGTGCAGTGAAACCTCATCTGTTGCACACTGACTGTGTCTCATGCTCTCCATTTTGGGGAGGCAAAGGTTCCTGGCCACCTGGCAGGTCGGCAGCCTTGGAGCCAACATCCGGTCCTGCAAAGCTCTGTCGTCTCTCTAGCTGGGGCCTAGAGGAACTGCAAAGTGGAAAATATTCCCCGCAGACATATGTGTGTGACATATGCCTCAAGGTACACCCAGGGAAATTTCAGAGCTGTTGAGTTTGTTGGCTAATGCATTCAAAGTGTTTAAGCCCTGAAAAAGACAAAAATGTGCAAGAATTTCCTTGTTTCCTGTTTTCCTTGCTAATCCTTTTTTCCTTTCATCATTAACTGTTTTGATTTCATAAATAACCGTTGGTTTGTTTTATAATTGGTTTTACTTATATATCCAAAATAATAGATTTTTTTAAAGTGTTATCTGCATCAAGCTGCTTCATTCACACCCATATCAAAACAACAGGAAAACTGCTTACTGCATATAACCTATAGAGAACAGTAACCTATTATGTTCCCAGCTATTGCTTATCCTGGCCAAGTTGAAATCTGAGCAAACACGTGCAGATACAAGACAGTCAATTTCCCTGCACATCCATGAATAATACAACTGCAGGTTGATAATCCATGATTTCTTTAATAAGTCTACAGTAGAAACAAGGACAGTGATGCATCATAATAGCGTTCAAATTTCAAGTAACATGTTTCTGTTTCATAATGTATCAAGGAATATTTGGACCTTTAAACAACAACATTTTATGAACTTTAAACCACAAATAAAATAAGAGATTTCAAAAAAATTGTTCATTACAATGAAATGTGGTTGAAATAATGAAAGATATATCAATGTTATTTCCATTGCAGAAATTCCCAGAGGTTGATTTGATTCTGTTTTGTCCTGGAATCACCACAGGTATGTTCTTAATTTTGATGGATAGTTTATTTGGATTGTAATGGAAACTGGCACCATGTGGCTAAATATATTCAAGCAAACGATTTCATCATTATGGTTTAGAAAAAGATCTTCCTGATCTATCAAGAATACTTCACTGTTTGTAAGGACAATCTCAGTGACTCAACTCAGGAAGTATGTCACATCTTTAGAAAGTGATTAATTAGGATAAAATGAACCTGCTGAGACAGTAGTCTTCCACAATTTATGAATCATTGTCTACATTTCCCTTCAGATCTACTGCTTCATGCTAAAGCTTAGTTTAGCTAAGGGTAAACTTTAATATCTCTACCTTAACTAATTTTTAATATCTAATATTGTTTGTTTCTTTTTTTTTTTTTTTTAAATTTAGTTACTTTTTGCCATGTGGTGGGTTGACTCTGGTTGGATGCCAGCGTCCCACCAAAGCTGCTCTGTCACTCCCCTCTTCAGCTGGACAGGGGCAAGAAAATATAACAAAAGGCTCATGGGTTGAAATGAAGACAGGGAGAGATCATTCACCAGTTACTGTCATGGACAAAACAGACTTAACTTGGGGAAATCAGTTTAATTTATTACCTATCAGAGCAGAGAATCAAATGAGAAATACAACCAAATCTTATAAACACTTTCCCCCCCTACCCCTCCCTTCTTCCCAGGTTCAACTCACTCCTAAATTCTCTATGTCCTCCCCACCAGCGATACAGGGAGATGGGTAAGGGGTCATGGTAAGTTCATTACATGTCTCAGATACTTCTTCCTCCTCAGGCAAGGATTCCTCACACTCTTCCAGTGCTCCAGCCTGGGGTCCCTCCCACAGGAGACAGTTTTCCATTAACTGCTCCATCACAAATCCTTCCCACAGGTTGCAGTTCTTCACAAACTGCTCCAGTGTGAGTCCCTTCCATGTGGTGCATCCTTCCGGAACAGACTGCTCCAGCGTGGATCCTCCATGGGGTCACAGGTCCTGCCCCCAAACCTGCTCCAGTGTGGGCTCCTCTCTCCATGGGACCACAGGTCCTGTCAGGAGCCTGCTCCAGTGTGGGCTTCCCACAGGGTCACAGCCTCCTTCGGGCATCCCCCTGCTCCAGAGTGGGGTCCTCCCCAGTGGATATCTGCTCCACCATGGACCTCCACGTGCTGCAAAGGCACAGCCTGACTCACCATGGTCTGCACCATGGGCTGCAGGGGAATCTCTCCTCTGGCACCTGGAGTACCTCCTGCGGTCCTCCTGCACTGACCTGGGTGTCTGCAGAGCTGTTCTCCTCACACATTCTCACTCCTCTCTCCCACTACAGTTCTTTTTTCCCACCTTCTTAACTATGCTACCTCAGAGGTGCTACTACCATCACTGACGGGTTCGGCCTTGGCCAACGGTGGGTCTATCTTAGAGCCGGCTGGCATTGGCTCTGTCAGACACAGGGGAAACTTCTAGCAGCTTCGCACAGAAGCCACCCCTGAAGCCCCCCTGCTACCAAAACCTTGTCATACAAAACCAACACAGCCCTTTTTAAAATGTACACAGTTGCACATTAGCCAGTTCCATTTTTCTTCTCTTACCCTCCTAGTTAGCTTCTTTCTGAAGTTTTTGTGAACCAGGTAGTGAAGCTGTATAGACATACCAGTAGTATTTGGTTGTTTAAAAAGACAAGACCATGTTCGCCAACTCCTTATAGTCCTTTGCACTACTTCAGTATCACAAAAAATCATAAATTCACTTTAAATAGATTTTTAAGGAAAGCATCTCTCTAGTGAATCTGGTCAACAGTATCTAGTGAAATTTTGGATCTGCTGTAATCCCACTTAAAATTATTACTTTTCTGGCACCTAAACCCAACAGAAATTCCAGACAGTGATTTGGTTTACTTAATTTTCAGTCCTGAAATGCCTAACCCTGTAGGATATCTAATTTCATTAGGTGCCAGAAAAATTCTGAGTATTTAAGTTTATTCAACTATATATATACTCTGGCAAAATCTATATTTATCCCTCAACTAGAGCCCTTCTGTGTTCAGGTTTAAGCTGAGAAAACTTGACTCCTCAAGAATAGCTCCAAGACATGCAAAATGTTAGATATCATTACAACTATGGTTTAACTTCATTTACTATCATCATGGTAATAATGGTGCTACTCAGCTATTGTATAATAATCCCATGTCCAGAACACTCAGCCAGGAAATGATACATTTTGTTATTCAAGTTTAATAGGATTGACCCCATATTCTTTGGAAAATCTCCTAACCACAAGCCATGAGACATCCTGATTAAAAATGTTCTTTGCCTTTACACCTGAAGCTAATCTGTTATACAAACAGATGTGCAAGAGTTATTGCTCCATCAGAAAGAGGGAAAGAAGAAAGATGATTTTAACTTGGGTGCTGGTGACTATAGTTTGCTATAGCCTTTGTTGGATTATTTATGAATTTCACATTATGTTGTCTCCAAGAAGAAACAGAAGCAGACCGAGAGATAGGAACCAAAGCTGTACAAGCCTTTGGACTTGGAGGATCAGGGTTCTCCTTGCCTATAGTCTTTTTGGGCACATTGTTCTTGCCAGAAGAGTGGCGTGGTTTGATGAGATTGGTGGGCATATTTTCCCTAAGGATACCACATAGCTCAGTTACGGGGACCTTTTTGAAGGTTATGCAGTTTTAATTGCCCTCACTGCCTAGTATCTGTGCCCTCCCAGGCCATGGGTGAGTATGCAAAACCATAGACATAATGGGAAAGCAAGTACCAGAAAGATAAGTGAAGATAGAAATAATTAGCGTATTTTATAGTTTCTCTTTAGAATAAAGGAAGATCATTACTATTTGGGTGAATTGCATGAGGAGGAATTTAAAGCAAGAAAACTAGATTGCCTTCTTCAGATATTCAGATCTTTTGAATCCATTTAGGACAGCATGTAGTCTGCTTTGTTATACTGCAATTACCATGAGAGTTGGGTATTTAAAAGTTTTGTGGGGCTTTGCCAAAGTCAGCAAACTTTAGTGAACAGCAATTTACCCTTTGCAAAAATGTACAAGAAGTATTTAATTTGCCAACTGTATTTGCAGACTGTTCTCAGAGGCTTAAACACTAAGTCAAACATATTACCTGATGATTTTCTTAAGTTCCAGCATAGATCATCTGTCACCAAAGGATGATATTTATCTGCTTCAAAGATTTGATTTGTACTGAATATTAAGTGGAATATGACCACAACACTGAAGTAATATTTTAATGATAATCATTACACAAATAAAGCAATATTTTGTACACAAATATGATACTACAGCTTTCAAATATAGCTGACCAAAACAGTGTGTAGAAAAAAGCCTCAAAAAGAATTCAGGATAATTTTGTTTCTGGCTCTCACTAGAGCTAAGAGTCCATAGATGTGACTGAATGTTGTTCATGCATGTCTGTATGAATGCATATACACACACGTATATTTCCTCTTTAGCTCCTGTGAAAAACAAAGGTAGGATGTTCAAATCATTCTGTACATAGTGAGATCAGAGTTCAGCTGTGAACTGCAGCCTGCTGCAGTTCTGATGTGGTTAGTGGGTCCAGCAGATGAATTCTGTCCATGCGCAGCAAGATTTGATGAAAACTAAAGTGTTTACAACAGTGATCATCCAGTCAACCTAAACAGTTTTATGACTACGTAGGATGCTGAAGGTTAAAACCATTTCAGTACTGTATTTTGGTAGAAATATGCTATTGATGCCATGTTTTTTCATAATCTCAGAAGAATTTCTACTAGATGATCAATTTATTCTTTTCACTTCAGATTGCCTCTTGAGATGACCCAGGGGCTAAAGGAACCAAGACTAATTTGGTAGTTTACTTTTAGACAAGCAAAAGTCACCATGTGTGAAAGATACGTCAAGGATAGAGTTTGATTTTAAAGAGTGAGCATCAGAAGCCCTAAATTATTCTCATAATTTTGGTACACTTTCTAGTTAAAAAAATCCCAGAAAGAATGGAAAAGGAAGGAAGGCAGGAAGGAAAGAAAAAGAAAATGAAGGCCAAATACTTGCCTTAAACTCCTGCTATAATATTTTCTGTTCTTTGAACTTTGTGTTTTATTACTGAACATAGATAGAGAGTAATCTGTACCTGGCCTAGAATCTGAAAGTGGATAATTTAATGAAGAAGAAAAAATAAGTCTTTTATTCTCGAACACTTTCAGAGTTCTAAAGGGCTTTGCTTACTTTTGCATGCAGGTGATTAGATAACTCTCCAGAAATCACTTGCCTGGGGTCAAGTGTATATGATTCAAGGCCAGAAATATTGCTTGATGTATGGCTTCTCACAGTTCACAGAACTAGCCACTCTTTTCCAGATAATAAACAATCCCATTCTGGATTTCCCATAGTTGTTTTCCTCGGTGTAACTGGACGTAAATTTTAAAACACACTTGTGTGTCCTTCTTATCATTAAATTTCTGCCTTGTTTCTGTGTGTAAATTAAACAACATCTTGTCTATGAAGAGTAAATTCCAAACTATGTCAATGCATAAGTTTCATGGATGCATTAAATCTACCACAAGCTTAAAATTTCAGTGAATGACTGTGTTCCTGTCTGGTGGAACAAATTGTATAACAGATTCTGGAGCTACAACTTACAAGATAGACTGTATAAATGGGAAGAAATCACACCACACTATTTCCTGTTGGCTTATACTGGAATGTTGAATATCTCTGGGTTTGGACTGTAGTCTGTTGGCAGATAAAAGTATCGGACTACTCCTGAAAAAAGTGTTACTTTAAATAGATCCTTAATTCAGATCCGTGTGACTAGTCTTGAGCATATAAGGAATACCTAAATACCTGGCTGTGAATTTACTGTTTTCTTGGAATATTTTGGGATATCAAAAATTAAAAAATAAATAAATAATAGTAAAAAAAATCAGCTGCCTCTCTGTTTACTAACATTCAGACTAAATTTATATGATTTGTTTGTATTTGTTCCTGGATAAATGCACAGAAATTATTTGTTGTTTCAGATCACTAGCAATAAAATCCTGCAGTTGATCATCTTTGTCATTACCCTGAAGCTACATGGAGAGGTTGGCTGCTGGCCATATTTTAATATAGTAATAATAATACTTGGCACTGTTCATCTCAAAAGCAATTTACACACATTAACTAATTAGGCTTTAGAACATTTACATGATAGGTGAACAGCATTCATCCCACTTTAAAGAGGGCTAAGTGGAGAAATGGAAAATAAAAGCACACTTTCAAGAAGAGTCACTAACTCTGAATGTCCAGCCTGTGACACGTTCACTTGATTTTCTGAAATGTTAAGCATCTTCAGCTCCAGGTGAAGTCAAAACAGGCAGCCGGTGGTCTTCATCTCTGTATATAAGAATAAAGGTGCATTTTGGCTGCCATTTGCAAATGGTAGCCTTCGGTGAGTGTCTTGGAGAGTATTTTTCGTGTGGATTCTCTCTGACCTATTGCAATTTTCTGGTTACTGACCGTCTGGGTACCCAAAAGATTGTTTCTTTTCCTGTATTTTTGCAAACCTGCACCTTGCTCATTTGAGAGGCAAGTGCCAGAATTTAGGACAAAGTCTGGCATGAGCCAGCAATGAATAATGGAAGGTATAAGATGGCAGCTATAAAATTCTTGTTTAGAAAAAATATTAAAAAGCACACTTAGTTGCATAAAGATGAACTAACCTGATTTCTGCATCCATTTATTTATTTATTTACTTATTTATTTATGTGAGAATTTTTCTCTCTCCTTATTTTTTAGGGTGGTTTTTTTTTTGTTTGTTTTTGGGTTTTTTTGGGTTTTTTTTTTTTGGGTTTGTGGGTTTTTTTTCATGCAACAGGACCAAAATGGATTCCTGAGGTAGAGCCTGAGGTTTTAGGCTTATGGTAATAAACAAAAAATGGAAATGCAAAAAAATCAATAGTCCATCCCTTAAGAATTTCCAATGCAGAGTAAAGACAGAAAAAGATACAGCAAACTGAAACTGAAAAAAGTACCAATTTTTTTTCTTGCATGCCTTTATACAAACCTTGCAACCCAAGACAAAATAACAAAAGAACTATACCCATGCACTGGATGAGGAAGGTAATTGCTTATTCTTTAGGACTGACACAGGGACATTCATTCTTGTCTGTGGAGTTCAGATACCAAGGAGACTAGTACTTAGGTAGACTCTTAGAAGCTGGCCCTGCTCTGCACTTTGGTCCTCCTGTCACACTTCCCTGCCTGACGTAAATTGATTTTGAGACTATAATTCTTGCTGTTTGCTCTTTTCAGAGTGTTTACATGCTCCTTCTCTGCTCTGCATTCAGCAAAAACATCCCTATTCTGTCATAGGGGATTGTTCAGCATTTTTGATAGATGGACATTCATGATGCCAGTGTGCTACTTACACACCACAGATAAATCTCCTATAAAAAGAGTTCCACATGGAGAACTGCCAGCATCCACAGGCGATAAATAAAAATGGGGAGATAAGAGCTCACCTGGTGCTGCTCCACTACTGTCAATGTGTTATGCCAAGAACTGGCTGTCAGTACATCCCACCATATAGAAGCAGCTACTTTTTGGTTTTTTTTTTCCTAATGAAGCTTGTGGAAATCTTAATCTGTGCTTAACTACATGTTCGCTGCCCGTTTATTACATGACAGATAGATAACACAAAAGTTTTGACCCTTCAGCTTGCATCATGGTAAACACAATAATGTCCTGAGGTTCAGGGTGGGAAACCAGGAGGTTTGTGTCAGTCTTTTATTGTAAATAATTTAAAAAAGAGAAGATTATTTAATTAACCAAGATCTAAGACTTCTTCATTTGCTTTTAAAGGAAGCATTACTCATTGTAATGGGGTGTGCTGGCAGAAATCCTTTGGAGTGCTATAGAGACAACATAAATACACCTTGAGAACACTTGTTCTATTGAAGCTCACTGGCAGTTTGCAGGCTTTAAAGAATATCTTTTGAATTCTCAGCAAAAGAAGGCATTTGTTGCAACCCCTGCCTTGGTTTAAAGAACTGCTGACACCTCCTGGAAAACATTAATAGTCGTCTTATTAAAATATCCCTACAAATACAAGCAATTCTAAAGTGCTGAAAATAGCCTGCTGGGAGTTTGTCTGTTTACTTGCATGTTGGTTTTAAGAAAGATTTGTATCCTGTCTCCACGGTGTATTGTGTGATTTCTACAAAATCCTGGGTTGCAGATGTCCTTCAGGGAATCAGCAGGAGGAGACAGAGCTATTGGAGACTGTTGGTGGGGTGAGAGGGATGTTATTGATTTGCCAAGGCCAAACAAGAAGCTCATGCCGTGAACCCAGAGGTTCTTCTTGGTTTCTGGAATTTACTGTGCCTCTGGAGAAGTGGCAAGAAAAATGGAAGGAATCTGTCCTATGTTTGTCAGGGCTATAAACATCCTTACAGGTACACACTATTTATTTAAAATCTACATTGGTGGGTTTATTTGAGTCCTTTTAGTTCCTGCCTGGGGTGGTGGTACTTTCTATGGCAGCCCCAACTTCCCCCAGTTTATATACTGAGCACAACATGCTGTGGTACGGAATACCCCTTTGGCTAGTTGGGGTCAGATGTCCTGCTTCCTCCTGGCTTCCCATGTCCCTCCTCATTGGCAGAGCATGAGACTAAAAGTCGTTGATCAGGGGAAGCACTACTGGGCAACTAAAACATCGGTGTGTTATCAGCATTGTTTTCAGACTGAAGTTGAAAACACAGCACTGCACCAGCAACTAAGAAAAGAAAATAATTCTATCCCAGCTGAAACCAGTGCAAGTTTTACATAAAAAGATCAAAATCCTCAAAAAAAAAAAAAAAACCCAAACAAAAACACAACCTACACCACCCTAGTAGGTGCAGTGGGAAGAGAAGAGGAAAGCTCACAAGTCCAGTCGGTATCCCAACTCCCTCCAGCAGCAGATCACTGGTTTGGTGAAAATGTTGAGAGGAATAAGGCCCATGTCACCTCCCTAAAACAGTGGTTACCAATATGATTTTGGGAGAAATTTCTTTCTGATGGCAGGTGAATGAGACACAGCATGCAGACCACCACAAAGCTGCCTGAAACTCTTGGGAGTGTCAGCACTTCCTATTCAACCTGTCTTCTCACACACTGCTTAGCTCTCCAGGACTCACTGGCGGAAACCCCTGAAGCATGGATTAACGAAATAGAAAGTGTACCAAATTCCATCAACAAATGACAATTGAGACATCTGTCAAGCCACAAAGGGAACACCAGTAAGCTGACTACTCAAAAGCTTCGTCACAGGTTTTAATTTCTGTTTCCTTGCAGCTTAAAATAATCTAGTTCCTTAACCCTACTAACCTGCTCAGAAGCAGATGACTTCAAACTGTGAGACTCATATGGACTGCACAGCAGGGGTACAGAGAGGAGCAGGGAATGTATTTCTACCTCATCTGAAGAAAAAGATATTGTGGGTAGGGGAGAGCAGGAAAAGTAGAGACTGAAGCAGGACAAACAGGGAAATAGTAGGGGGATAATAGAGGTGTTATCAGTGACAAAGGGCAGTGTGGTAATAACAAGGTCATAGAAGTAGGTCAGAAAGTATGGCTCTACCTCCTGGATACTGCTGCTGCACCTCCAGCACAGGGCATTTTTGAGGCAGTTTCACTGAGAGCCCAGAACATCACCTACCTGTCTCCTGTCCTTGCCCTTCTCTGCAAGCTGAGGTTTTGGGGGGTGTGCTTGAGTACCAGCCAGCACAGGGTTCCAAAGTCTGAATTGTGCCATGAGTTTTGTTGTTGGTGGTGTTGTTTTTAAGAAGTGCCTCTGCTATGAGAGCATCATGTACAAGTTTGACCTATATAACAGACCAAGTAGGTCACTGAGTGCACATTGGACCATGACAAATTGATTTTGAACCATCACTTATCTGGCTCTGTTGCTGTCAAGGAGGATACATCAGTGTGATTAATAAATTATTTACCAAATAGATAAAAGCATGCTTCCCCCACCAGAGATTCTAGAGGGTTTATTGTTTTAAGCTGCTGCACTAATTGGGCTGTACATTCGCTTGCAGTTCCAAGAGAGATGAACATTAGAGGAACAATGCTCTTTACTGCACACTGTGGTGACACAGTAGAGGCATCCCATGAATGCCTACAACAAATGATGCTCAGTTTAGTGTTTTCCTGGCGCAGCTCCCAGCACCCCCTCCTCGCACCAGTCTCCACCCAGAGCTGTGTGCAGCACAGGGGGAACTGGCCTCATGAAGGCACTGAAACATTTTACCTCAAGCTTCACTAAGACTTGAGGGACAGCTTTGAGACTGCACTCTGTAGCCTTCCTCTCTTTATCTCAGCAATGATCCTAGATTGCTTCCCCTGGGATCTAAACCATTACAGTCAACAAAATACCCTAACAAGTAGGAGAAAGAAAGGGATGGCAGAGCTTTTTTCCCAAAAAGCCTTTGCTCCATCCCTCTCTGAACAAAACAAAACAAAACAAAACAAAATAAACAAAACAAAACAAACAACACCAAAACACAGAACCCCACCCCCCAAAAAAGCACAAAACAAAAATACTGCCCCTCCCAACAACTACCAGCCCTCCCCCCCCTCAACAACAACAACAAAAAATATTAAATAGATTATACTCTGGAGACAGTTATAATGGAAAAAAAACCAAAAGAGGAATCTCTTCCACTCTCAAGGTATATATCATCTGACTGTAGAGTGCCAGTTGGTAATACTGACCCCTGTGGGGTTATTTGTACCCTCTTTGGAGACAACAGAGCTCCAAAGAAGCTTAAAACAAACAAAGCTTTTAGCAGTTTAATGATTTTTTGGGGAGGAGGAAGGAGTAAAGGCAGAATAGGGAAGAGGGGAAAAGAAAAATATAGGGAAACTACTTTTCTAAATGTAGCAGAGAGATAGAAGTAGAACGTCTGCCCTTGCCAGAAACTATTTGCAGCATGCAACCATTTGCTTGGGGTTTTTTCTGCAGAGCCTTGAAAACCCCTCCAAAGGAACCCTGGCTGTGTCAGATTCTCATAGGAGAGCCTGCCTGGATTTGAGGTGATTGAAGAAAAGTGCCTGAGAACCACAGTCCTAGATAAAGATGTGTAATATCCTGGCACTTAAATCTATTTATTAGCCTCTTTCCTGTGGGGTATCCACTAATCCTGATCACTAGAGAAAAAGAGTATATCATAATGATTCTCAATTAGATACAGATGCAACAGATTGATTCATTATTTCCATGTGCTGCTGTCAGTGTTTCGAGCAGTGTTTTCAGTTTCATTAAGCTGGTATGCTAAATTCCTGCATGAGCTGTCTCTGTCATCTAAGACAGCCCCTCCGCCCCCAGCAACAGTTTTTGCCCAAGCATCTCTACTTCTGATTTCTTTTGTAAGCCTTATCTGTGGCATTCCCCTTCACTGCTTTTGTTTTATACTGGAGGGCAATCGTTCACCTTCAGAACCTGAGTTTGTCCTCAGTGAAAAAAACACTTTTAAGGAAGGGAAACTGCAGTGTAATCTAAAATGCATTTTAATCACTACAACTAATGATGAAGAGTGGTAAATCAGTAAAGGTCAGAGCTCTAGCACCTTACTCCAAATGACAAACAGTAGTGAAGCTGATTGTAATGGGATTACTCCTGTGAGTAGCTGCCCATTACTTTCACTGAGAGATTCGTAGTCTCTTTGAAAAACGATCTGAAAGATCATTAATAAAAGAATAATTAACAAGGAAACTGAAGCCATTATTTCAAGAATTTCTGCAGACAATGGAAAAACTTCATTTATGGTGGAGACAACGAATCACGACAATGAAAATCTGAGTACCTCTGTATTGCTGACTGATACCAACAGGCATAATCTCATTTCAGGAGCAGGCAAGGTAGGAGGAAAAAGAGATCTGATCTGTTTATGGATACATGCACTAGACTGGTTATTAAATCAGAGGAGAAAACAAACATTAAGACAAGAAACTACCTTGTTATAGGTATTAAGTTCTTTGATCCTCAGGAAATTTGAAAGAGATCATATTTTCTCAATCCTCATTGCTTTTGTGAAATAACATCTGAGATTTTTCTATTGAAATGAATTAAATATTTCTGATAAGCTTATGTGAATTATACTGTCATTGAACCTAAGGTAAAGGTCACTGTCAGAACCCAACCTGACTCATCAGTTCATCTGAAGGGCTCCTCAAATAATATGAGGGTAGCTCTAAGGCAAACTACTCAAATGAAGTGTCTCAAGCAAACAATTCAGGACTTCCCAGACTGCTGGGCTCCATGCAGCACTACTATGGCTGTGGTTTATCATCTCCAGGGCAATACTGTGAGAATGCAATTGCTCTGTACGTGCCTGAAGTCCTTCCACTCGTGGATGGACAGGACGTTTTTCTGCTCTGCACTTGAGGCTGTTGTGTTACCCTGAGCAGAACCAGACCCCCACTGCTTGCATTCACTTGTGTAGACCTGCCTGTGATTTTTATCTTTCAGCCTGTCTGTATTATCTTTTTCCAGCACGAATGTACCAGAATCTAGGAAGACAGATGTGAGAAGGCCTATTTTACACATGATAGTTCTTAGACACTTCTATAAGGCTCATAGTTAGAGATGGCATAGCTGGGACACTCCTAGTGTTGGAAGAGCCTACCTGTTTAAAGAAAAATGACACAGGTTTGATTTGTTCAGCAGTCTCCATGCAAGCTGTCAAGAAGACAAGTTGAACAAGGTTGTGAGGATGTCTGTTCAAGATGTACTTAAATTTTATCACTCCCTGCAAAACAAAAATCAACAGAGGTTCCCTTTGACTTCCTGACTAAACATCCTCAGGACTCTGCATTTTAGATGGTTATTTTAAAGTGTGAACCAGATCGAAAAATTGCATATGAAGACCCAGTCATTTCTTTGGCTTCTCCCACACTTACTAATTTTTCTCAACAACTTTACTCTGCCTCCTACATTTTACCAGAACATTTCTAGCTGGAGAAGTGGGAAAGAAAAGTAGTTCTCCATCAGCAGAGAAAACTCCAAAGTGTGTGACTGCCTCAGCTCTGAGGCTTTGCTACAAATACATGTGGAGATCTGAAACATGTATTGCTGCCACCAACAACTGCCACTTCCACGTGGCATGACCCAGACACATGTTCACACATTTAAAATAATGAGATTGCATAGTGTATGTGATCTTCCAACCTCACTGGTTAACAGAACACCTGAGACACCTGATCTGGAGCCCTGAATCTGTTTGATATGCCAGAGTCTATTAGTACCACTGGAGGCTGCATGAAATACATCCCGTATTCTCCAAAAATCTCTGCATGATGTTATCTTCAGACATACAGGACAGAAATAAAACATAAGGTAATGCAAAAGTAAATTCACGTTTTATTCTATAAAAAACTTCAGTCAATACATACAGAAAACATCTGGACAGGCTTCACGTCTAAATCACTCAAGATATTTGTCTGTCTATGAGAACATACTACGTAGACATACTATGTAGATACTATGTAAAATTCCATGAAAGGCTTGACCTATAACTAAGAGTTTTTGTGATAGAGGATGTTACTTTATTCAGTTCCCGTGAATCTCAGCGTTGTTTGCCCTAAAGCTACTGCATCAGGATAAAGGCATGGAAAAAGTGAGCAGCAAGGGGAGAAAAAAAAAGTGCCCTTAGATCTCTTCTTTTGTTTATTATGTTTGACCAAGGATTTTACCTTTCTTCTTTTTTTTTTTTTTTAATCTTAGTTTTTGTTT
Organism: Nestor notabilis; assembly: GCF_000696875.1. NCBI lineage: Eukaryota > Metazoa > Chordata > Aves > Psittaciformes > Psittacidae > Nestor > Nestor notabilis. The sequence goes on along the minus strand of NW_009917706.1, from coordinate 9,305 downwards.
TGTCTTTCGTTAAAATGCAATGTCCTCTAGTTGATAGTATTTGGGCATCTTTCCCAAGTCTGCCTGACAACATCAATGGTTAGCTGTTGAGCTGCAGTGACCCTGTAAGCAATCTGTCCTCTGGTATTCTGGCTGCACCTACTATTACTCAAGCAGTGGGAGCCAAACAAATACGACATTTGGATCTTTCCTACTTGTACTGCAAAGCACCCCACCAAGCCTGGTGTACGGACATGCTGTATAAGGAATCGACAATTCCCTGCGATTACACAGCGGGACACAAACACTGGCAGCAGAGCTGAGAACTTAACTCTGGGGTATACGGGGCTGACAAATGCAGAGACATATTGATCCTCGGCAGTCTGTCTCATCAGCAAAGTAGTAATGGTCTGCATATTAACACAATAGCCTATGAGGTTACAAAAGACAAGAAAGGACGCTGGACCTTAGTGCCTAAAGGATGAGCATGCTGTGCTAGCTCCACATGAAATGCAGAAGGTTAACCAGCCACCACCGTTGCCCCGCTCAGAGGCCAGCCTCACCAATGGTTATTTAAACAGAATGATTAAAAATTACCACTTTTGCTGAAATGTTTGGCCAGGCTGGAAATTGTCAGGGTGAGCAATCAAATTGCAAAATGGCACGAGCTAGAAAATTGTGCAAAGGTAAAATGACTTCCATGGATGCTGGACAAAAGTATTGGTTAAAAAGTACTGATTACAAAACTATTATGGTTTAAGTGGTAGACTTGGCAGTGCTGGGGTAACAGTTGGACTTGATTATCTTAAAGGGCTTTTCCAACCTAGTTGGTTCAATAATTCTATTATTCTATTGCTTAATGAATGCATATGCCTTCAGCTAACATCAAGGAGAGAGTCAGCACCCACTTGGTTCCTAGACATGCAGGTGACAGATGACAACTCTCTGCCTTCTAAGTACACGCTGGAGGTGTCATTGTAATCACCATTCCAGTGCCAGTCTGGTGCCAGGGAAGTTCTTCAGTGACACTGAGCAATGGTGCTCCAGTGTTTGCTGGTTTTGAGTGATTAACACTGCAAAACAGCTCTTACACTCATCCTCCCTGCATAGAATCTGGAGGCTGTGCAAGAATCAGGCTGCACAATCAAAACTTCAGAGAGGGACGTTCAATTACTATATCAATGTACGCATCTATCTATTGCCTATAAAAAGAGGAGTGTAAAAGGAATATTATGTTGTCCTCTGAAATTTCAGGTTCCTGTCAAAAATACTGAACAGGTTTGAAACAAAGCATAGTGGAAGACCATGGATTTTGGCAGATTATTGCTAGAAAAATGTGAACACAAGTACTATTTAAGCAGTACTATTGAAAACAATGTTATTTTAAAATAGAAACACTAATACTGTTATTAAATGATTGATTTTGTCATATGTATGCTATATCTCAATAAATAATATTAAGATAAATAACATGGTTTATTATCAAATAACACTACAAGATTATTTTAATTCTTAATTATCAGTATCTTTTTTAGTATCACAGGGTGGATATTGTTAATAGTTTCCATTACAATTTCAAGATACACATTCATTTTGTCAAAATTTCTCATGAAACAGAAATCCTGTTTCCCAGGAAACCCTGGAGTCTTTTTCTCTATGTTTTTCCACTTTTTCTATTTGCTTTTGTTTATGATTTTTCTAGAGGTTTGTAGGCAAATTCTCATGTAGGTTGTCTGGAGTCCAGGGTAAAAAGCTCTTCAGGCTATTTGCAGGGTGTCTGGAAATATGGTTTATGTTTATTAGAGAGATATTTGTTCTTTCACAAAAAAAAAAAAAAAGATAGCTGAAAATTAGAAAAAGCTGTAAAAAAATCTTTCGTAGCTCACAGTAATCCTGGCTGACAGGTTTCTTAGTCACCACAGTCACATAAATGCAACCTATATGCATCAACAACCAAGTACACCTGGGATCTAAATTAACTGCTAAGTACTTTGTGAGGACATTCTGCACTGGATGATGAAGACAAAAGATGAATTCAATGATTTCGTTATAATTTTAGTGTCATAGTGCCTTACTGGTACTCTTGAACTTCTGAATACCAGGGATAATGGAAAGAAACTAAAAATAATTTTTAAAAAGACTATATTTAGGCTTAATGAATACCATTTGACCTCATCATCCTCCTTACAGTCTCTGCTGTCTTCTGAACTGGTGAAACTTAAGGGTTGCACCGTATCTGTCATCAGGAAGGGAAAAGCTCTTGAAGCAAATTGGGAGGAAGAAGGGAGAGCAGCTTGACGCTGAGCTGTGGCTCATGTTTGTAGACCTCCATGGAAGGAGAAGAGGGAGATGAACATGGTCAGAAAGGTTTAGCACAGGCCTTATTTTAGGGTGAGAAACATACCACAGTGTCAACACAACATGTGGTATCACTCTGCCCACCTCCCTACATGGGATGTGAGAATATCTTCCTGATTCAAAGCCCTTGGGGGCTGAATTGAGTCCATTTGAATAGAGTTTGTTTACACAGCCCAGTGACAAAAGTCCTCTAGCCCCTAGCTGCTGTTCTGGTACATTGATTTCAATAACAATATCTCAATATAATTGAGATCAAAATCTGCCTTCCTAGGAGGAGAAGATTTTCAAATTGCATTTCTATTATGGGCTTTAATCATAATCATGACATTTTCTGTATGCATTTTTGTGCCTGAATGAAATATTTTCTCTCTTTTTTTTTTTTTTTTAGTAGAACCAAGGAACACTGCAGAATCAGTTGGATCAATTACTACATTATAGCAAATAATATTGACTCTATTCAGTGAGGTTAGTACCCAACATTGAAAATGTTAGCATTCAACACTTACTGGATTATTAGACATATTGATAGTAACAAAAAATAATTAATAATTTAAAGTTCAATTGTATTGTTGATGAAGTAGTTTAGTTGCATATTCTTAGATGAACTCAGGGCTCAGACAGCATCCGATTTCACAGCTTTAGCAAAGGACACATTGGAATAATCATAAAACATAAACTCCTGCTGATTGTTTGCTGGAAGTCTGAAGAGCAATAGAAACCCAGTGGTAATTGAAAATTCTTTAAAGATTTTTTGTTTAGTTTATTTTTTAATTCATGAAAACCAAATTGTTCCCCAGCAGTAGGAACCCATCCCAGTTATAAGTGTCATTTACAGTGCAGAGCAGCTCCTTGAGACTCAGGTGCTCCTTCCACACCCCATGTTGGGGTAGCTTTTTCCTTGGAAATGGTGGTGTCTGTCCCCAAGAGCTATTTATATCCCTTCATGAAAGCTCTGTATTATTTCGCTTTTACATCAAGCACAGACACTGTGCATGCTGACACCAAGGCCAGCAGCACAGGACACTGGGGCAGGAAGAGTGCACCCAAACAGGGAGTGCATTGACCCTGCACAGTAGCTATCCATTAGCAGGGCTGAACCCAGATTTACATGGACAGGCAATGAGGTTTGAGATCAGTAAGGGGCACACTGGCAAAAGCCACAAGGTCTTTCACAAGTAAATGACCATTTTTTCCATATGTATAAAACCAAAATATTCTCATTTTGTTTCTGTTTCTGGCTGATGAATAATGTATGCTGTTCTTGTTTTGTACAATATTGTTCTTTTAAGCTGCTGTATGCCGGTGCACACGAAATACATACATAATGAATTATATGTACTTGCACACACATACACACAGAAAGTGTACCACAAAATTTTCTATCACAATCACCAGCAGTTAAGAAGCACTAAACCTATCACTGATTCAGGTGACAGCCCTAAACACCAGGTTACAGGATTGACTCAAAATAAATATCTTTTCCTCCATGTCCTCATTTTTATTTTTTTTGTACAAAGCAGACCTGCTAGAACAGTGTCCTCGCCTCAAAAAAGCCTCAATGCCAAACCAAATATAGAAATGTCCATAGTTTTTGCAAAATGCAAGAGGCTTATGACATTTTTCATTCTTCTGCCAGCCCTATCTGTAACTTACCCACTGGCTTTGCAGAGGTTTAAAGTGTCCATTCATGAGCTAACAGGCAGTAGGCAGTTTTCCCCTGAAAAAGCTGCCTGCAACTGTGGACGTATTTAAATGTGAATGTGTAGCTGTTCTCCTGCATGCAAAATAAAGCAGGTGCTAAAATATTAAACTCTACTACTGGCCACTATTCATTGCATCCAACTGGTGCTGTCAGACGCAAGCTGCTTGACTAACCAGAGCCTGTGATTTAGTATGACATCTCAACTCTAATTACTCCCTCCTCCTGATTCACTTTCTCAGCCTCCAATCTGCAAATTCAGAGAGCCTGGATTCAAAGGTGTGGGTATGGCTTTGTGCAAGACAGCTAGATATGCATTTGCTTCTGAATGCAGAAGACAGTGAATCACCTTGGACCCCTAAAATGATTTGCTACAAAACAAAGTCTTTCAAAAAGCAATTTAACCTTCTCTTGGGTGTCTCTCTGGTGTCTTGGCAGATCACCAAGTCTCATGTACTAAGCATGGGTGTCACACAGCTGTATCTGACCCTAACTCTCTGCACAGGCCGCTGTCACCCACATAGCCTGCCTGCTGATCTGCCTCATCTGCCGGGCACAGATATGCCTTTTTCTGGCATGAAGGATTGGAAAAGTGATGCCACTGGTATTATTCCCATGTGCAATGTTGTGTCCTGATTTGTGACGGGAGATGGATCAGGTCATATAGCAGGGCAGTCCCAGACTTCCCCACTGCACATCTGGACCATGAGCAAACCACAGATAACAAAATGCAAAGAAAATAATCAGAAATATTTTAAATAAATAAACTGCTGCAGGTTTAACCTGCCCATATACGTTATACTTCACCAAAATATTCCCTGATGTCCTATGAATAAACAGTATAGACAATATGAAAAAACAGCATCTTTAAAACTCTCAGTAAGCCACTATTTTCTCTAGTAATTTGTTTTTCTGTGTTGAAGAAAGTGAACATTTTGCTGACCTTACTAAAATATTATCAACTTTTGAAATTTGCCAGTGAAATCAGAAAAGAAGGAGATTTTCCTTTTGGAAACAAATGGGGGACTAAACTTCCTATTTTATTTCTTGTTTATTTTTTAGAGGAGAAGGTCTTTAGAAGGTTAAAATACAAACTCTGAGGGTATTCATGATTGATTTTGGCCAACTAACTTGTATTAAATACATTTTCCCAACATTTTTAGGTTATGTTAGTCTCAGTGTTAGCTAATGTGCAGCAAAAGCATACATTTTTTTCCTAGGGAAATACATCTCATAGACCATTAAAGCTGCCAGTTACTAAATAGTGAAGTATGGGTCCTAGCAAGTGCTTTCCCGAAGTCCACACTTCAGGCTAAGTGACAAGACCATGCCCCACGTCAGGTAAGGTAATATGCAGCAGGTGGCATGCTACTGCTGTGTGGGTTGATTGTATAAATACTCCCCTTGCTATCTGTGAGTTCATTGCAAATGCCTCCTGATACCAAAGTATCTTATTTAACTTTCACAGTTGTCTTCCTAATAACTACTGCCCAATGAAGCACCAAGCACCTGCCTTCTACTTCCTGAGTAAACCGATCTACCTTCCCTTCTGCTAGAAATATTTTTTGGTTCATGCAGCAAAATTCTCATGAAATAATAACAATAATAATAACAACAATAAGAAGAAGAAGTCATGAAGCTGCAATGGCAAAATCTGATACTAAAAATTTTATCTGTTTTGCACAACGAGGCTTGCCCTTCTGCAGCTTCCAAGCATCTCCAGATACCCTCTACTCACTTTTTCTTCAGGTAGAGGTGAGTTTTCTTTATAACCTATTAATTTGTGTTTTGTTCAGCTGCCACCACTGCCACATGCACTGGGCTTACAAAGGACTATGTGAGAAATGGAGAATTCTCATACAACAATGAATCCTTCCTGGTATCAACACCAGTTCTTATAAATAGGGAAATTGAAAGCATCTGAAGCAAAGCTGGACAAATCAGGTCTGTAATATTTATCACTCATGATGGATGCGTAAGTCTTCACAGCTCTTTTCTATGAAAATTTTATTTGGTAATCCATGATCTCAATCCACAGATGGGTGATTTGCACACAATTTGCAAGTTAATTGTCTCTAATAAAAGTCCCAGACTAGAAATACAAAGTAACTTGTCAGCATTTCTCCAAAGCCAAGACTGCGGATTTCCAGTATTTCCTCTCCTATGTGGGACAACACACAGGATGTTCTTTCTCCTTTTCTGTTCTTTTTTTTTTTTTTTTTATTATACTTTACTTCCTTATTGTCTTTGTGAGCTCACTGGTCTTGTTTTCCATAGAAAAACACTGATTTTACAAATACTGTCAGCAACTTCACTTTGAATAGGTCTAATTTTCATTTGGGGTAAATAAAAATAATTCTTCTACATTGAATTAATTTATCATTATTGATTAAGTTCAATCTGCTACTTCTGAGGATTTAGTCAAGATAAGGGCCCTTTTCTGCTGTGTGTTTTACAAATATGCAACAATATATTGTTCCTGTTCCAGACTATTTATTGTCCAGATAGACAAAAGACAAGGCAAAAACAAATATCGTACAAGGAAGTCAAAAAGAAAGGAAAAAAATGCCATCAGTTGTGGTTCTGGCTATTTATATTGTTTAGGAACAGGGTTGCATTTTTGTTACCAGATCAGAATGTACAAGATTCTTTCTTGGTGTTTAGACCTATTAAGGCAAGTAAGAGAGACATCTATACCCATTTTCTGCTACATATTTATTTTGTGCAATGACTTGTGAAAGAAAATGTTGACTGTTTTTTCTAGCTCTGAAGTCCTTTCACAGTGTGTGTGGGAAACAACTGAGATAGATAGATTGACATTCAGTGCTCTTGTTGAATTTACAAATACCTTTAAATCTCAAGTTATAGCACCAGTTTAAACCTTGGACAGTGACTGGGGGCTGAGCAGCTTTATATAGCCTTCTCCCTATTGTCAGTCCTAAGTTTCGGGATGCCTCCGATGTGCATTCACCAGCTCTGTTCCTCACCAGAGGAATAGGGTCATGGTTTTTTGTAGCAGCTGAGGTGCCATGGGCTCAGCATGGGGCGTGGGGATAGTCTGGTTTCTCTTCCCCAGAGGAAAACAGTCTTAGACAAAGCAGAGGTCTCTTGGACACCTTTGATGGCTCTGACACTCTTCTGTGAATCATGTGAGAGTCCACAAGATGCTTTGCACTTCCATTTCTTGCTGGAAATACTGAAGGAGAAAGCTACCTTTTCCTTTTCTTGCTACAAAATCTGTCTGTAATATACACCAGGGAAGTGTTCTGGTGTACGAAAGCAGCACAAACTCAAGATCAAATCTAAAACCAAAAAAAAAATGGTGCGTTCGTTGTAGCCTGCCTAGTCTTTGTTACTGTGTGCCAGCCTATATGTATATAAGCTTGATTAAAGACCATAATAAAAATAATTTAAAATTTACATTTCTTCTTTTTTTGACACTGTCATACAATATAATTATATGATTTCTAGAGGGTACTTAAAAATGAATTATAGGGTGTTTTCTTCATACTCTTGGTTGCAAGTAAACCTCCAAACTTAATATTGCCTTCTGTAAATGCCATCCCAAATATTCATGAAACATCTTATAATTGAATTATGAATAACATCTGAGAACCATAAAATGATGTGTTCTATGCTGGTGACACAAACAGATGTATTCACCATTCTAACTGTAAAATGAAACCTAAAACAAGACCAGCATTTTCACTTGGTTTTGATCCCTAATGTGCCTCTGTGCATGAAAAATACAATGGAGCCTACTCAGCTTGTAATGCTCTCCTTGGAATTAGTCCTTCTTGTAAAAACAAAGTTAAAATCAAAACAAAACGATCAGTATGTTTCTCATTTAAAAATAAATAATTAAATAAAAGCCTTTACTCAGCAGTGGCTGAGATAGAGATAAGCAGGAAGAATTAACAACCATTGAAGGAAAAGATGAATATTTCTGACACTTCTTGCAAAAATCATGATGTGACATTTTGAAGGACGGTGTTTTACTGTTACTTACATATTAACTTCTGAGGCCTCCTCATCTTGATGCATGGTGCAAGAAGCCCTCTTTGCACAACAAAATGATAAAACGGGGTTTAGAAAAAATGAAAAATGAATAAATCGATGGGGCAAATCTAACTTGAAGAGAAGAAGGACTGTTCTTCACCAGGTGATCAAAAGCTTGATAAATCTGTGCTTAACACAGGCATTTAAAATGCAAAGGCACTGTTGTTACTCAGCATTTTGGGTGCTCAGATGGAAAAAGACATGCAGTATTTAGATCACACAGAACCAGAACAGGGTTAAATTTTTATATTGTAAAGCAAAACTTAAAAAGGAGCCAGTAAGTAGCACCCAGGGTTGCAGTAAGTTAATGGTGGTAAGAGAAATTAAACAAGGTGGAAATCTGTATTTTGGCAAAGTCCCTCCACTACATGGTGTGGAGCACACACAATACTAACACACACTGTCTCTGCCCTTTGGAGCATCACCTTCACCTCTAGCATGGCCTGAGGCTTCTAGAGCTGTGAGCCTTAGACTATGGGCTATGCTCTCTGCTAGAAGACTGCTCATGGGTGTGAGCCTCACAAGGATGGGCAGCCATGCAGGGCTGAGGGACAAATGTGACTGACACTACTCATGTCAACAGAGCAGAAGACAGCTGTACACATTTTGATAAGATGTGCAAAAGATAAGTTGATTAAGCACAGGAAAATATGCTGGGCTGGGTGGGTTTGATTCCTAAAAAGCCTGGGTAAAGCCTCACAAATGTGTCATCTTGGGTGTCACTGTGGCACCCAACACTACTTTGCTTTTTTAGCTCTATCGCCAAGTGGGAGGAATAAAATTGATGATCTTCTTGCATCTTTGATAAATAAGTGCTACTGTTTTCCTGAAAGCACCTGTTTCCTTCCTACATCTCTTCTTGGGAGATTTTTTAAAGAATTTTTTGCCTGAGAAGCAGCTGAATTCCAAATCTCAGGTCACCACCCATCTGCTTGCAGAAAACAAGCTGGTTAATTCTGGGAATGCTAAAGAAGAGTTTTAAAAAGCCTCTTTCACATTGCTGCTCCCCAACACAGGAAGGCAAAGCATATGGGGGAGAAGAAGTCGGTGGAACAATTTTATTTGTGGTATGAAAAGCTAGATAAAAGTGTGACACATGAGGACACATGATAAAAGTTAAAGGCAGCTTCAATGATCACCTTTTCCCTCGTGGGCTGTTAATACCTACTGCTGAGCAATATTAACTATTAATAAATAAATAAATAAATAA
>NW_009917705.1:17626-28683 GCF_000696875.1 Nestor notabilis | reverse complement strand
ATAAATATATATATCATATTATATTCATTTAGAGGTGATAACACCACCCAAATCCATCAAATGAATAAATGAATAACTTACTGTTATGTTCATGTTATCTTTATTTTTTTCTTTTATATATGGAAATTGGTTTGGCAAACAGCTCTGTGTGTAAGCAGCAAATGTTTTAGTTGTTATATAATTAGCACTTGAAATCATTTTGGAAAGTAGCTAGAAGTAAAAGCTATTTTATAATTGACAGAAATTGCAGGAAAAGAAACAGTATCTTAGCATGATTACTGAGAAAATAAACATCATACAATGGAAAACGGTGTGACTTTTTACATAGAAGTTGTAAGGTACTTTTAGCAACGCAGATCTACCTTCCAAAATACAGCACATCTCTTTGCTCATCCTCTTTCATGTTTGCTGCAATATTTTTCATGTAAGTTTTATTTATTGTATGCTAAAAATGGGTTTATGTGACCTGTTGTTGATAATTACTTCACTGAATGGGAACTTTTTGAAACTGAAACTTTCAAAATCTTGATTTTGAAGTTGTTCATTACCTCTAAGTCCTTTCCTTGGGTCAATACAATTTGTTTTCTCTGTGGTTTTCTTAAACAATCTTATACCTCCTAACCCAAAAGCTTCTCTCTGTAAACCTGGTTATACTTCTTGACGGGCTTTTCCTTTTTACTCACCACTCAGACCACCCAGCCTTTCTTCAAGTTTCCTGATCACTTCTTCTTTTATCTTTATGCAACAAGTTTGGATTTCTAGCTCTTAAGAATATACATCACTTTCCCAATCTATGCCTCCAAACATTTCCTTTCTCTCAGTCATTCTATTTATTTTGCCAAAGGTTCCAGCACTGATGCCATTTGCATTTTATTTTCCAATTCCCATTCTTCTCCTTTCACCATACCATATTTCTTCCTGAAATATCCATCCAGCAGAGTGTCTAATCTAGGAGGCCTGCCTAGATTCTGTATGTGATAAACAGAAAATTTGCCTATCACAATAATTCCAATTCATTCCAGAAAAAATCCTATGACAGGCAGTAGGTCTATCCCGCTCTGCACCTCCAGCTTTTGCCACATCTCCTCACTGAGTTTCTTTCTTAAATTACAGTGCTGCAGTGTCTACAATAGAATTAGCTCAGTTTCCGTGACTCTGAGCTGCACAAACTCATCTCTAAAGTCTTGAGCTTCCCTGACAATACTAATCTTTGCCTTACCTCCTTTGTCTCGTTTGGTTCTTATCCTCATTTGAAAGTTAGACCTCCTTCTATGCTGTATAATCTCAAGAGCTACAATTTAGTTTGGCACAAAGGGGCTGTTACTATTTACCAATAACATTGTATTTTCCTCTGCAGATGTATTCTTAAAATCCTTCCCAATTTTTGTTCATTCCTAATCTTGGTAGAAATAGGATGTTTTTTTCTTGCGCTCAGAATGCTAGGACATCTATTCAGAACAAATTTCTCTGATATACTCCTGCTTCTGTGGTCCTCTGTGCTTTTTAACCTTACTCCTGATAAAAGCAGATGTTTAATGACCAACATTGCCACTGAATTGATTGTGTGCCTCTAGAATGCAGAAAAACCTGTATTTTGCTTGTATTGGAGATATAATTCCTGGTATGTAATCTGAAGTTCTTAGGTCACATTGCTGCACTCATTCAAATGTACACCAGTTTGTCATAATTAAATAGCAAAAACTTCAGGGGTTCATCTTCATTACTTTGCTCCATAATTTTTTTCTATATTAATGTTTGGCAGTTATTCTCCTTTTGAAAATGACAGAAATCCCTCAGCCAAAGAACAAGAATCCATTCTTGCTCTAAGCACTTTAGCAACTAATTGCCTCAGACATTTAAAAGCTAGATGGCTACACCTGAGCTAGCTCAGGCTCCCTTTAGTATCAAGGAAATGGACACCCCTAGAATATAATTCATATCAGTTTATGACAAGAATTTCAGGTAGCTGAAATGACTAAACTTTTGGAGGCAGCTTTTCTAATGCAGAGTAACTCAGGTGTGGATGTCTAACTTCCAGAAATCTAAACTTAGATGAAGTCACTAAAATGCCACTTGTGCTACACGCAAAAAAGAACAACTTGGATGTTATTCTTAAAGCAATTATCTAGCATTAAATGGAAGCATTCTTGGGTTTTAGTCGGGTTGCTGGTTGTAATAACATCCAGACAATAATCTGTCTGAAATATCCTTCTTTCATTATATCTAATATTCAAATTGAATATTCTCATTTTGGCTATTCTGTTCCATTTTGGACTCATTTGCTGAAGTGTTGGATCCTGTATTTCCTTGCCTTTTCACAAGAATAGTCATATATGCCATAATGTTCAAGAGCAAAACTCCTGTTATTTGAAAAAGGATATTTTTCTTCCAATGTCACTGAGTTCCATGTTGCTTGAACCTGGATACTCTGACCCATTTTACATATTTATCTTAACTGTGTTCTCCGGCAAGGTCCGTTTCACATACAGGCAGCTGCTCTGCAAGACTCTTGATTTTGTTTTGAAAGTGATTCCTCAACTCTGTAAGTACATATTACAGGATTTATATTCAGAAATTCCAAGTTGGGCAGATCTGTCCCTGGACCTCCTGTCGTGGTGTCATGAATTAAATCTAGCTGGTAACTCAGCACCATGCAGCCGCTCGCTCACTCGTCCCCACCCCACACACCAGAGGGATAGGGAAGACAATTGGAAGAAGGTAAAACCCACGGGCTGGTATAAGAGCAATTTAATAATTGACATAAAATATTATAATAATAATAGTAATAATAATAATAATAGGAAAAAGTAAGGAATAGGAATAAAATTCAGGAAACCCAAGTGATGCACAATACAATTGCTCACCACCTGCTGACCGATGCCTAGCCTGATCCAATCAACGATCAGTCCCTTCCAGGTAACTCCCCCCCAGTTTAAATACTGGTCATGACGTGCTGTGGTATGAAATAGCCCTTTGGCCAGTTTGGGTCAGGTGTCCTGTCTCTGCTCCCTCCTGGCTTCTTGTGCCCCTCCTCCCTGGCAGAGCATGAGAGACTGCAAAGTCCTTGTTTTAGATTTAAGCACTGCCTAGCAACAACTAAAACATTGGTGTGTTACCAGCATTATTCTCAGACTAAATCCAAAACACAGCACTGCACCAGCTACGAGGAAGAAAATTAACTCTGTCCCAGCCTCCCCACTTCATGAAACTTTGTGGTCTAGGACAATCTATCTTCTGGTCATCTTTTCAATTCTTTTTTGCTGTTCTATAGTGTAAGAAGTTCCCAAAATCATCTCAAATGTCTCTAGGAAGTTTCCAGATGATTTTTAAACTCCAGTTTCTTCTCTGTATCTTTTCTGGACTGCTTGGCCATCTTTGTTATCTGCACAGATCTCAATTGCTCATTCCTGGTCTATTTAATGGGAGTTTGTTCCATTTCCAACTACTTCCTTGGAAGTAATTTCTTTGCCAGACAGTCCACTGGAGCAGTTAACAAAAACATGAAATTATATAGATTTTGTTTGCTTAGTCAAAGAACTTTATGTTAGAGTCTGAATTTTTAAGTCATATATTTATCTAATTAAATAAGTTTTTAAGTCATATATTTATTAATTTAAAGGAACAGAACAACATGAGATATGATCAGCATTCATAGTTGTAAGCTTCTTCTCAACATTCTTAAAGTTCTTTCACTCGGCATCCCTCAAGACTATACTTTTAACGTGTCCTTTGTCAATAGCCTTGATTTTCTTGTTTTTTCTTTCAAACCCACCTGTGCAGATCTCTGCCAGTAAATGTCAGTTTGCTGTATCAAACCTGCTAATGGCCACAGGCCCTTTGCTTGTGTCATATAGCTCACTGTTGATCAGACCTGCTGTTTTAATGAAGAAGCTGGTACCTTCTGGAGACACTGGTATTTCTACTGGTCCACTCCTTTCTCTGTCTCTGACTCCCAAGCCATGCTTTCATGGCAAGATCCATAGGCAGTACAGAATTTAGTGTCTAATTCCCATAGACACTCTTTGGTACGTAATGATTCCAGAAGAATGCAATCATCACATGTATAACATTTCAACCATGTCCATGATAAAAAAAGAAACATTCAAGTTTAAAATGCATTAATGCTAATCCTTCATTCTGGGTGGTGAAGCACCCTTTAAAAATGTCAACACAAGATGGCAGTAAACAAGTATGGAACATTCCATATAGACATCGTGGAGGAAATGACACTATGGCTAACAGTGCCACAAAGGACTTCAGCAGAATTAAGCAGCTGTCAGATGAACCCATGTGAACAGTTAGTTAACATTCATATGAGAGCTTAGTGTTGTTCATCTCTAATAAATTAACTTTATTGATTGACTCTTTGTTACACTGATTAAATATTTGGAATCCTGAAGCTGCGGTCAGGGATTATAGTTTAAGGAAAACTTTGGCCACGTGCTCATTTTGAATAGATTCTGCATGTTCAACTCTGCTTTTGTTTTTAGCTTTCAAAGTTGACACACAGTTATGAAAAGCTACGGCTACATCAGTTAAAACAAAAAAAGATTGGAACTAGAGAAAAATGTGAGGAAAGGATAGAGACACCATCTGAACTGAGCAATTTGTACAAGAAACTGGAGGTAAGAATACTTTGCTGTTATATTCTAATTTAAATGTGCCTCTAGAACTAATTTATGGCTTACAGTTGTAAGCTTTCATTTCCTGATAATTGTACAAAAATTATATCATTTTCTTGCTCTGGCAAGAAAAGGTACATAATTAATATTCAGGTTTTGTTCTTTTATCCAAGTTTTTTTTTTTTAATTAGGTTTTTTAGTAATATTATGAGTTAATATAGATAATTTTCTTCATAAGTGTAACTATAAATGAGTTTTATTTTTTCCTGATTACTGGATATATTATCCTGGGTTATATTACCCTGTACTGGATAATATAATCTCTTGAGGCATGAGACCTTTTACATATGCAGGATACATTCACTTAATTAATCACTATTAATTCAAGTTTGGTAGATCTCAGGACAACCTCAACCATATAGGGCTAGATAGAAACAGGATTTAGTATTGGAAAACTGTTTGTTATACACATCTCAGTACAGGCTGGGGGACGAAGGGATTGAGAGTACCCCAGAGGAGAAAGACTTGAGCATACTGGTGGATGAAAGATTGGATATGAGCCAGCAATGAGTTCTTGCAGCCCAGAAGACCAACTGTATCCTGGGCTGCATCCAAAGGAGTGTGAGCAGCAGGTAGAGGGAGGTGATCCTGGCCCATTACTCTGCTCTGGTGAGACCCCACCTGGAGTGCTACATCCAGCTCTGGAGTCCTCAGCACAGGAAAGACATGGACCTGTTGGGAGATGGTTGAGTGGAGGGCCACAAAAATCATCAGAGTGATGGAGCATCTCTCCTATGAGGAAAGGCTGAGAGAGTTGTTGCAATAAGATGAAGGGTGATGGTTTTAAACTAAGAGGAGAGATTCAGGCTGGATGTGAGGAAAAATTCTTCCAGTGAGTTTGGTAAAACACTGGCACAGGTTGCCCAGATTGGTGGTAGATGTGCCATCCGTGGAGATATTCAAGGCCAGGCTGGATGTGGTTCTGGGCAACCTGATCTGGTTGAAGATGTCCCTCCTCATTGCAGGGGGGTTGGACTAGATGACCTTTGAATGTCCCTTCCAATCCAAACTAGTCTATGGTTCTATGATTCCATATCTTGTCAACACCTATGTGCCTGAAGCAACCCAAAACCTTGACATCAGTGCCTAGTTTCCCGAGGTAACACATGAGGAAGGATTAGGCACTTAAAAATACATTCCACAGAATCCAGCAGACTGACTGGGGGACTAGGGTAATATGAGATGTAGCAGACAGGATTTGGTCATATTACCTATCCCTCTGGACACAGAATGGAATTTATCTGACTTCTTCTTGGATATAGGAAGGTATCGATTTCTGATCATAATTCCTGGCCTTGACTTCTCAGTTAGGAGTTACTTTATGATCTGTGGCATAATCAAATACTTATTGGGCCAATTAGAAGAGTTGGCCAGCACAGAGAACATCAAGAGTGTGCCTCCAAGTGGTAGCTTCTCCCCAAATACTCTTCTGGCTATATTCACTGCTGATATCCAGTCTCTTTGCTTATAACTGAGTATACAATCCCTAGCTGTGCTAATTTTTGCTGCTTCTTTTTTACTTACCCAATAACTTTGCTGGTATCCTGTGCAAAGAGAAATGACTGCAAAAGTCAGAACCTATTGAAAAATAACGTTTGTTTGTTAGGAAGAAAATTAACATGGAAAGATTCTGGTTCAGATTCTACCTGAAAAGACGATTACTAAACTGAGTCTTCCACATATGGGAAGAATGGTCTAACAACTCGTCTGATGAAGCATAAGAGGATCACAAAAAAATTACATTTTCTCTGCCCACCCTTTGTAAAGATCATAATAAAGCAGTGTGTGCTTTGAGCATTTACTGAACTGGGTCCTATAGGGAGAGTAAGCAGAAGAATACCAGTTGGAAGTGTGAGGTAGTTGCCTAGCTGCTAAGCATTGTAAAGACTTACAGACTTAACTAGATTTATGTAGATGTAGACAGATTTATGTTGTAGATGATTTGGACACTTTGAGAACTTTTAAAACAAAAAAGGTCTAGTAGATTTTAAGTATTTCCATACTTAAACTGCAATTAAACAGGGCTTTAGGATCTTGATTTTGGGCTTGCCTATCTTCTATGTTATTCCATAAGATACAGGACTAACCTCTGCAATCTTCATGTGACTGCCTATATAACAGGACGCATCCTAGACACATTCTAGCTTTACATAATGTTGCTGTCTCTTCCACATGGAAGAGTCCTTACCATCAGAAGAGCTACTGCACTTTGGACTGCAGCACAGCTGCCAACATCTGCTACTGTAAGAATAATATATGGATTATACATCTATCATTGACTAAATGTATCACTAGTGTGAAGCTGTCTGATCCAGCTAATTTGAGAATAACCTTCGTCAAGATTAAGATGTGAAAATAATGTAACACAGTGCTGTAATTTGATTAATTATGCAGTATGAAAAATGTGTGCTTGGAATATATTCAGCAAATTCTACTATTCAGAAAATAATTACCATATTGAAAATCTACTAAACTCAGCAGTGCTTTAGTAAGGCCTTGAACCGGCAGTCCTCATCAAGTAGGCTGAAACTCCATTTGTGTCACACCTTGTAAAAAGGGAAGATGTTTATTGGCTTAAAATGCCAAAGCAGATATGAGGAAAGCTGTAAGAGGGGATTTGTATTAATATATTATAGAATCATACATTGGTTTGAGTTGGAGGGGAGTTTAAAATCATCTAGTTCCAACCCCCCTGCCATGGGCAGGGGACACCTTCCACTAAAGCAGGTTGCTCCAAGCCCCTGTGTCCAACCTGGCCTTGAACACTGCCAGGGATGGGGCAGCCACAGCTCCTCTGGGCACCCTGTGCCAGCGCCTCAGCACCCTCATAGTGAAGAATTTCTTCCTACAATCTAATCTAAATTTTCCCTCTGTCAGCTTAAAAGCCATTCCCCCTTGTCTTATCCCTACATGCCCTTGTAAAAAATCCCTCTCCACATTTCATATAGGTCTCCTTTAGTCACTGGAAGCTGCTCTAAGGTCTCCCCTGAGCCTTCGCTTCTCCAGGCTGAATAACCCTAGAGCTCTCAGCCTGTTTCCATAGCAGAGGTGCTCCAGGCCTCTGAGCATCTTTGTGGCCCCCTCTGGACTCACTCGAGCAGGTCCACATCCGGTGTTGGGTCTTCAGAGTCGAACTGAGTACTCCAGGTGGTATCCCCTATATGTTGGAAAGCAATTGATTTTGTTTCATTAGCAAAAAAAATCTTTTTTAATTTGGGAAATACACCAATATAGGACAGTTGCAAGAAATCATCTATGATTTTGGAACCAACATTTCCATTCTGAAGAAGGAAGTTCTTATAACAAATAGTAAGTATTACAGTCTTCACTGTATAAAACAGTATACTGTTAATTTGGTAATTCTTCAAACTAAAAAAGCAACAGCTCTAGTAACTGGAGTTCTATGTATTTTGTAGGACACTGCCTATAAAGTCTATTTGTGAACATATAAGGTCTGGCGCAATTTAAAAGCAAATTCAAACACACTATAGATTAGCATATAAATGCAAATACAAACCCAGTATTAAATAAATCTGATATGATAGAATTTCTTAATCAAGTTTTTGTTTAAGCTAAGTGAACTTGGAACCAGAAGCAGCAGTTGTAAAGAGAGCAAGAAATAAAACTTATTCACAGTAGCTGCTGTCCAATTTGGTAAAATAACCCTGAACATCAAAGGTTTGATTCCCTGCTGATTACTCTACTTGACACTGATATAGCTTTAAAGTCACAGGATCTACCCTCCACTAAAATGGGTGCATTATATTCATAACTCCAAGATCTACAGCACTGGAAGTAATTTAAAATATTTTATCATTTTTATACAATTATTAACATCCTTTCTTTTTCAAATTAACAGTCCTTAAGACTGTATTTTTTCTGGTGGGGATGACTGGATGGCTGGTTTATATCATTATTCTTTTTTTATTCCTTTCCAAAATTATGGAAAAATTATGAGTTAATTAAACAACTGGATTTTTCTTAGAACTATACAAATTGCGAACTTGTTTAGATCAAGCTTTTTGCCCTGTATTTACTAGCCTTGTTTTGCTGTCTTTCAGGAATTTAAGGCAAAATCAAGAGAATGGGATAAGAAGGGGACAATCTGCCAAAATTATCTCGATTATTTAGATGCTCAACAAAAGTTATTGTCCAAGAAATGTAATTTATTTCAGGTAAAATTCCTATCTTCCTGCTTTAGGAGCAAAATGAGCTGTTAGCTCAGCTACAGTTATTTTATCTTCACCTAAAAAAATCTGAACACCACTAAGTTTATAGTGAATCTGACAATACATGGATATATTGGTAGTGAATACACTGCTTTAGGCAAAGCAGGCCTTTAGCTAAGGCATGTTCCTTTTTACTTTTTAAATATACTTTGGATAGAATTTTACCTTTTATGCTATTTACTAAAATGCAATTAATTGTGATGGCAAGTTAATGAAAAGTATCTTACCAAGAAAGAAGTACATGACATTACTAGCTTGGCTCAAATACAAAGGTCCCTCAAATCTAAGAAAGCCCTCTTTTTTTTAGGATCATAACTATACATTAATACCATTCATGCAAAAAATAGTTTCTATATGCTACTTCAAAATCACAACTTGGAGTTGTTTGTTGGATCACTTACCCCTTTTTTATTGTACTTTTCAGCTTTCAAGTTATCATTCAGTTCTTGCCTGACTTCCTGATACTTTTATACCTGCCAATTTTCTATTACTTTTTTTAGACAGCTTATTGATCTAGCATATTTTTTATTTTTTTTAATTCCTTCCAATGCAGAACAGAAAATTGATTTAATGATGTCTTGTTGACCTATCCTGCTCTAGAATTATATTAGAAAATAACTTACAAGTGAACTAGGACACAAGACAGATAGAAAATTAACTAAGGGGAAGCCAATTACATTGCTGACTCGTAATCCCCTTTTCCACTGTTACCAAGATCATTGGATCTTAATCTAGTGAAACACTTTCTTAACAATTCCTAAGAGACTCTTAGAGTTTCCAAGGACGGCAGTTAAGTTTTGGGTTTCAGTGCTGAAAGCATTATATTGCCTCTCTAACTTCCTTACAAATGCATTGAAAGAGCAAGACTTTGACTAGACCAAACTACTGATGGATGCATGTTGATTATTTAGTTGGACAAGTCAAAGTACAGTACTCATGGTGCTCATTCACATTTTTCTGTTGAGGCTTTCACTGATGTCAATGAACTTTCTTTGAAGACAATTTTCTTCACAACTGTAACATAACACCGAGTACTTTATTAAACAGAAGCCTGATGTTACCCCTTCACTGTTTCAAAAGCATTAATTGGTCCTGCTTCTTTGTCTGAAATTCCTCTTTTCTGAGGTCTTTGATTTCCAGCTGGCATCCTGCACTGTATTTTTCACAGGATTCTTTGACATTTTGGTATGTCAGACTCCATAACTCAGATGTCAAGGGGACCTTAATTTGTCATCTATAAAAATGAAACTTACCTGCAAATTTCTTTTGGCTTTCATTTGATATGCAGCCAGTGGTCAGTTCTACTTAGGTGTTCAGCCAATGCAAATTATGGGAACATAATCAGTTACATCAAAAGCTGTCTAAAGCATGTCTTTTTGCAGTCCTTGTCAATGACATATGGTATTTGTAACCCTATTTACTTTTAATACACATTTTCTTGCTCGACTTGATCTCTGCATATGAAATATGGTTTCCAGGTTACATTTTGTTGTCATTTTTCGGTGAACTCTCAGTCTTCTGAAAAATTACTGCTGCTTGTTATTCTCCCAGTAGAGGGATCTGTGTGGATAGGTTTTTAAACAGCGAAACCAGTTACCATAGTAATTATGATTCTTCACGAGACCTGTGAGTTCACAAATCCTGGCAATACCAATTTTCTGAAGGTTTTGTCTTAGGATTTTAATTAGTACAAGAAACTGAATGTAATGTGGGACTCTGCAGAATGTGCACGTGAATCTTCCCCAAGTTTAAGGATAATGATATCAGAGTGCAGTTCCTGTAGTAACTGAGCTGTTTATACATGAACTATGTGATGCTAGCCTTCTAGTCAAAGGTTAATATCTATCCTGAGGCACACACACACACAACTCCTACTGAGTTCAATGAATCAAAGAAGAACATTTCTCTCAAATTATTCTTTATAGGAACTGCCTTGTGTAGGTCATCAGAATCACCTTTTCCACATTTGAGGCTAATTAACATTAAGTGCTAGGGAAATACACAGCAGAGGAGAAATATCCTTGGAAATATTTGGTGCCCTTCAAAGTCTCTGAAACATTTTTTTAACTGAGGACAAGGAACATGAGACTAAAAAAAGGAAGTATCCTTTAAAGAAGTAATGCAAGCTGTTTCAATTGTGCCATCT
>NW_009917705.1:0-17595 GCF_000696875.1 Nestor notabilis | reverse complement strand
CCTGCTGAAGATGGAAATAGCTTTATGTTTTAAATAGGAGTGGTTTGGTCCTAGCAATCTACATAGAATTATTGAATTTCATTTAAAAGATTTTCTTGTTCTATAGAAGCAGACCCAGAATTATCAATTCCAAATAAGCAATAAGAAACATGACCAAGAAGAGGTAATTACCCGTGACCAGCCCGAAAGTGAAACGAATGAGTTGATGATTGAAAAACTAAAGGCAACTGTGAATGAAATGACAGTAAACAAGAATAAACTAGAAGAGGAAAATCTGAAACTCCGGGAGGATCTAAAAATGTACCAAAACCAGTGCCAGGTAGTGATGGTTTTTCTTTTTTCCCCAATGACTGTGGAATTAATGTTGGATAATTAATTACTTAAGAATATACTTTAAAAAGTTGTACTGAGATGCCTTTATAAAAGATCTGTACATAACGTATACGATTTGCAGGAACACAGAATGAGCTGTGAATGGTACATTTTTTGAGTAGCACTTAAAACAGAAATATGTTTGATATGTAGTGCTATATTTTATTCTTGTCTGTTTATCTAGGAGTTTTGTAACTTTCCTATATCCATAGCATCTACAAGAACTCAGCCTAGTTCACTTGGTTTCTTGTGCATAAATGACTTCTATGAAATCTCTTTGTCTGATTTACACCTTGTTGTGCAGTATGCCTGCCATATAGCTAGTAAATAAGCATATAGAAACGTGTGTGGTACACTTTATTATTATTGACAGAAGATTTTGCAGTCAATGAATTTTTAAGTTGCCAGCCATGTGAAGAACCCTCACCTTTTATCTTATCCCTAGTTTACAATTTTTCAACATAGCACTGATGTCTGAAGACAGCCATTTGTTCCTCTTCTTTTAGTCTTGATATATGAGTACTGACAAGCCTGAGATAATACAAGATCTTTACAGCCTTTTTTATTAGCTGTGTTTGAAACAGATCAGGAATGAGATTCTCCATGCTATTTTTTTCTGGTAATGTATATAAATTATGCTTTTGCTTCTTCATTGAAGCACTTTAAGGTCCAGTAAAATATTGAGTGGCCTATAGTAACTTCAGCTCTTTCTGGAGAAGGATAATCTATTTCCCTTTATAGACAACCTTGCAGAGTTATAACTGCATATGCAATATACTTCATAGGAACTGACATATATATGGTTGAGATTAATTTCAGGTGTTGTCTGGGCAGCCAAGTTCAGCACATGTGACGTTTATACATTTCATCTGCACATTAGTATACAAGTTATCAGTATGCAACCAAAAACCTCTGTTTTGGGGCCTGTTAGAAAGGCTGCCATTGAAAATAGTGGGATTAGAATATGAACTGGAACAGCTCATGGCAATCGGAGCAGGTGGCTAGATGCTGTACAACAGAGAGAGTAGGTGTCATTGTGCTGTAGCCTTGAAGAAAATCTTCAAGCGAGAGGATTTTTGGAATCATGTGAATAGAATACAGGAGCTGTAGGAAGCACTGAAGATATTTTAAGTAGAAGTGGAGATAGACGTACATAACATTGTCAGCTAAAGGGCAGAAAGTTGCAGAATAACTGTGCTGGTAGTGTGGAATACTGCTGTATTAGAAAAGCCACATTTGCAAATAGCTGCAGAAGGAAAATACTGATGTAAAGTCAATGTATGGCGAAAAGGTGTAGCTCAGAGAAGATACATTTTTAGGAATGTCTGTGTGAGAAAGCAAGAAGCACAAGGCCTGTTGTCAAACATAAGTAAGCAGGTTTCTGTGAAGGAGTGCTAGGTGGAGGATGGAAATAGCTGGACCTGATGTGGGTAAAGAAGGGAGAGGTAGATGGGAATCTAGGTGGGGAGAAGGCTGATGGCAATGGCAGCAAGCCTAGTATTGTGCCTCATATATCTTCTGTATATCCTCAGGAGGAGGAAGGAGCAGAGAAGATAATGTGTGATGAATTGACCTTAACTCCCGTTCCCTGTCCTTCTGTGCTGCTCTGGAGGAGGCAGTAGAGAAATGGGGAGTGAAGCTGAGCGCGGGAGGAAGGGAGGAGTGGGGGGAAAGTGTTTTAAGATTTAGGTTTTATTTCTTATTACCCTACTCTGATTTGATTGGCGATAAATTAAATTAATTTCCCTGAGTTGAACCTGTTTTGCCCATGTCAGTAACCGCTGAGAGATCTCTCTCTGTTCTTATCTCAACCCACGAGCCTTTCATTGTATTTTCTCTCCTCTGTCCAGCTGAGGAGGGCAGTGATAGAGCATCTTTGTTGGGCACCTGGAGTCCAGACAGGGTCAACCCACCACAAACAGCTTTGAGTACTATTAGAACAGGACCTGATGAGGAAATTTTTGAGACTTCCTTTTGATGTCAAACATGGGAAGAAAAGAGAGGATTTGGAAAATTTTTCTAATTGAAACAGACTTTTTAAAACTTACATTTCATTAGATATTTTCTAAACAAAACCTAAAGTTTTTGGGCTCAAAATTACTTTTCATTTTGGTTTTTTATCTAGATGCAAGAGATTGATGGTTAGAAACTTAACATGAGCCAGCTTCAGTGTGCGCTTGCAGCCCAGAAAGCCAACCGTATCCTGGGCTGTATCAAAAGAAGTGTGACCAGCAGGTCAAAGGAGGTGATCCTGCCCCTCTACTCTGCTCTTGTGACACCTCACCTGGAGTATTGTGTCCAGTTCTGGTGTCCTCAACATAAAAAGGACATGGAGCTGCTGGAGCAAGTCCAGAGGAGGCCACGAGGATGATAAGAGGGCTGGAGCACCTCCCGTATGAAGACAGGCTGAGAAAGTTGGGGCTGTTCAGCCTGGAGAAGAGAAGCTGCGTGGAGACCTCAGAGCAGCCTTCCCGTATCTGAAGGGGGCCTACAAGGATGCTGGGGAGGGACTCTTCGTTAGGGACTCTATTGGTAGAACAAGGGTTAATGGCTTTAAACTTAAAACAGGGGAAGTTTAGGTTAGATATAAGGAAGAAGTTCTTTACAGTGGGGATGGTGAAGCACTGGAATAGGTTGCCCAAGGAAGTTGTGAATGCTCCATCCCTGGCAGTGTTCAAGGCCAGGTTGGACAGAGCCTTGGGCAACATGGTTTAGTGCGAGGAGTCCCTGCCCATGGCAGGGGGGTTGGAACTAGATGATCTTAAGGTCCTTTCCAACCCAAACCATTCTATGATTCTATATTCCCTAAAATAATAAGTACATTGCAGTGATGTGTGAAACTCTTGAGCTGAAGTTCTGTTTCAATTATTATTGTGGCTGCTGCTGTGGCTGTTGTTGCTCCTGCTATTATTACAACTCACAGAAGAAAATACAATTTATGTAAATCTGTGTGATGACTGCCGTCAGATATGACTTCTACCACACGATTGTGCAGCATTCATTCCCCTTACCCACCTCAGAATGAAATCAGGGGAGTAACCCTCCCCCAAATTCATATATTGTAAAATAATTGTAGCTATTTCTTGAATGTTGAAGTCATGAAGATGATCATAAACAAGTCTTGCAGAGAATTTTAACAGTTCATTAAGCTCTGTTTCACGTGAATATGCCCAGACTTGCATTTCAGAGTTTAAAAATGCTCTCTCAGCCTTAATTTAACAAAGGATAAAATGAATGAACCTATACATGCAGTAAAACCACTTCATATCTGCCTGCAGCAGCCCTTTGAACCAAAGAAAAACCACAGGCTTCTTGGAAGGAAGGTCATTCTCATATGAGGCTCTAAGGGAAACAAACCTTTGAAATTCCTTGCTTGCAGTGTCATTTCTGGATTCCAGTTGTCTTATGAAAGTTTAAAGGCTTTATTTTTGCTTTTAAACATGGAAACTGTATTAAAATAAAATGAAGAAACTACGAAAAATACTAACAGGTTTAGTGGAATGGATTTAAAAGCAAAGGATCAACATCCTTGGAAAATCCTTTTTTTGTGTGTTTTAATCTGGAAGATGCTTTTGGATCTTGGATGACAGGAAATAAATAATCTCTGGATATTATTATTGCATGAATCTGATTATCATTGCTACTTTTGTTGTTTGTGGGTATATTTCCAAGTTCTTATCTTCAGCATGTTCTCAGTATATTTGGGGGGAATTCTGATTTTGGGGGAAATTCAGATTTTATGAGGCAAAATAGAGGTAAGATTTGTGGAGTCCCTAAGAAGAATCTTCTTGTGATAGTTTGATAATTTTGTGATGTTCATTTAAATAAGCAATTGACTCCATGCAGATAGAACTAGTTTTGAAGATGACAGAGCACACACTTTGCCGAAGTATAGATGTCTAGATGTATCTGCTCCAAGTTTCCAGGCCATGTTTAGTGAAGACATGCACCTAATCTTGCCTTTCTATGGCCTTGTAGTTTTCAAGCTTATAAATTTGGAAATGCTGTTAGGAAAACAGAAAATGGAAGTTACTTATGGCACTGATTTTTGCATGTGAAGCATGTTCCAGGGTGGAAAACCTGCTGAAACAAGCAAACTATGTATTTTAGATGCATTAAGTACAATAAAGAACTTCTGAATGATGTTTCCTATGATGCTTTCAGAAGCAGATGCATTGGAACATTGCAAAAGCTAAGGAATATTCAGCATCTGATTTTAGATGACATTTCTGGAGAGGGGAACTGACATGAAAGCAGTGGCTGTTTCAGAAATGAAACTCAAAACCATGTATGTCCTTTCAGTGAAATGATATAGGTATTGAATATGATGTGTTAACACACACCTTTTTGAGCTGTCTAAATTTATTTAACTATTTATGTATTTGCTTGTTTCTTTAGAACATGGAGGCAGGCTTTTCAGAAATGAGGAATGAGCTGCAGTCACGGGATGCTCTCTGGAGAAGGATACAACTGGAATGCCAACAAATGCATACAGAACTACAGAAGATCAGAGACTATAAAGATATGCAGGAAATCTATGTTGAAGACAATATTTACATGAATAAGTACTTCTGAGCTAATAACTTTTTTTTACATTTCATATAAATTAAAGCTGTTTTAAAAGATACTCTGGATTCAAATGTCAGATTCTAAACAATATTAGAATAAACATTTTCATTGGCAATTATATACAACAAGATTGCACCAATAGATGCAGGCTCTGTAAAAAGGCTTTTTAATTCTGCCTAGATCTTTACAAATCAATGCATTTAATCTATTTCTGTTTATATGTTTAGAAGCCTTTTCCATTTTCTCGGCATTAAAACACTTTGGAATTAGTGTGATTAAGATTCTCCCTAAACTCCTTTGAGTAAAACATTCTTTTTATGGTTTATCTAATCTACTGCAGCTATTTGAGATTATATGAAATACCAGTCTGCAAAAGATTTCAGAATTCTTTCTCCATGCACTCGCATTGTCCTTAATCTCTAGAAATCTCACAAGATCCAACCTGGTTTAGGCCAAATCTTTGATTGTTGGTTTTTTTTTTCATCAGCACACTGGTTTTCCACAGTTTTACACTGTGGAGAGGATGCTCTAAGGTTATTGAATGTTCTGCTCGTTTCATGTTTTGTTTATTTCTTATTTAAAGGCATCGACCATCTTGTGTACAACTTACTGAGCAGCTAGAAAATAAAAACACCAAGTTATTACTATTGGCACAAAGTCAAGAACGCCCACAAGAGGAGCTAAATGAGGTATTTCATATTATTATGTATTTCCAGATCTTAATATATATGCAATATAGTATTTTTAGAAGAGAGCAAAGTGCTGACCTTGGGCATGTGCATAGGTAGAAGAGAGCAGGAGGGTAAATGGTGGTTTTAGGAGAGCATGAAGTTTTCATACATGAGAAAGTTTTCATATATGGTTGCATTTCTGGAGGTAGGTGTATAGCTGTAAAATTGACATTCTGATTCCGTGCAGAGCTAGCTACTTCACTGAAGTAATGGAAGAGACCATGCCTGAGCATCACTGTGAATTGGGTAATACTGTGGAAGTAATAAACCCTCTAAGGCTATGAGTAATTAATAGGCTGTAGGAGGTAAGTAGTAGTTTGTGGGTGGTTTCAGATGTAAGATATGCCAACAGATCAACTGACACAAATCACTAGGACAGGTAGCTACACAAGGCCAAGCTTAATCAGTCACCTGCTGCACAATCTAGGGCAGTGCTCTTTAGTTTGAACTACACATCACATTGCATTGCACATTTCTCAAGCGCTGTGTGCAAGCAGTGGTGGCATAGCACTGTGGAATGGCATATGGCTTGGCAGGCCAAAACACTTTGGGAGTAGAGGATGCTCAGAACTCCTCTTCAGGCGTGTTGTGGTTTTGCTGAGTAGCAATTGAAGCAGGAATATCTCTAATTGCATGCAGCTGACTCGGATGCAGCAATTTGGGCATGATAGTCCTGATCTAGCTCTTAGGGTTTTTTGCATCTCCATCTATTTGTTTACAATTCTAGTATTTCTGTGTAGTTTGCATAAATAAAAATGAAATGCCATCTGTTACTGATTGTGTACAGTCCTGCAAGGAATTATTAAAATAGGCTTCTCAGGTTGTTTGCTGGTTTTTGTAGTTTTGTTTCTTATATAATAAAAAATCTATCAGTGCTGAATTGTTGGTTATAGGAGATAGATTATGAAAACAATCTGTGTGCTGATTCTTTGGAGAACTCTACACAGGAGACAGTGCAGAAAGTTTGACCTTAAAATATATATGTAATAGTAGGAAAAATTCTCATAAAGTGATTTGCTGTATATGCTCTTTATTTCTAACGTAGTTTCCCATCAAAGAGTCTCTAGATTGATTTATTTATATTGCCCTAAGTTAACTTAGGCTGCATTAAACTTATTTCAAACCTAAATTAACTTAGGAACAATATAACTAAATCATACTTCGGTTTATTGAATGGATATGTCCTTGGATAGTCTCTGCCATAAATTCCAATTTTTAGCATTATTTGAAGTACATTCTTTTTAAATGTCAATTTAAATGTCTTGTATTTTGTTCATTTCTAATACTGAATGGGTAAATGAAAGCACAACAGAAGGGGTGAAAAAAGAAAACCCCATAAAAATAAATAAAGCTATATGCACTGATTCATGAAGACATTTTATTGTGCAATCTCAGAAACCTCTGGTTCAGTTAGTAGAGTTGATACCTTGGAAGCAAGAGCAAAAAAGTCACTGATAGGTAGCAAGTGATGCAATCATGTTTACTGCACACCATTTTTTCTTTTTGAAACATATTTGCTCCAGATAAGAAACCACGTTTATCGAGAGGAGCAGTCCCATTGCTCTGAGCAGGAAAGAATGAAGACAGAAATCTCTGACCTGACAGAAGAGCTTCATCAGAGGGAGATCACTATAGCAACTATCATGGAGAAAGCTAGTCTTCTGGAAAGACAGTTAAAAATGGAGTTGGAGATAAAAGACAAATTGTTAGCAAAACAACAGGTATGCAAGTAGGCAAAACCAGTGTAGATCATTTTACTCCACACTATTTGTAATGACATACATTATCTGTGAAAAAAGACATTACATTTCTTGCTGTAGTTTTCATCAGCAGTGCTGTAATATCTGTGAAGTATTACAAGAGCAGCCAAATTGATACTAGAACAAGAAAGCACTGGCAAATGTCAACTGTACATCTAAATTGCAATTCATTCTGACCATTGACTGTAGTTACCATTTTAGCATGCAAAAGATCTTGAAAACATCCAATTTGTTGTTATTATATGCACATCATCATTAGAACTGTATTAGAGTATCTAGAACATCTTTTCAGGGGTTTTTAAGTGCTTTTTGAAGAATGTTACAAATCTGCTTAGAAAATTCTGGTAATTTTAAAGCTGAAAACTGTAAGATACCAGAGTTTTAATGTCAATTTTCAGTTTTAAAAACAAGTATATTACCTTCATTACTTAGTTTTGTAAACCAAAACAGCCTTCATATTTAGAGGTTTCTGGGGATCTCTTGGTTTTCTGAGAAGGTCACTGCATATTGAAAGTTGTAATTCATGTAATACTTCATTTTTGACAATAGGAAAGTTAGTGTTTCGGAAAATGAGAGACATCTACTGTGTGGCTTTACCAGCCTATATCACTAAAAGAGTGGATGTCACTCCTAGACTTCATGACTAAGATTTCATCCAGTTTCAGCGGCCTGCAAAATCCCTCTTTGTATATCATAACTGCAAGTGAACTCCCATATTTTCCTAAGTGAAAATATTTTTCCTAGGTGAAAAAAGGTAAATAAAATCAGAAGCATTGCACCTGTGTGCCCTTCATAGATGGTTTAAGAGTTCTTTCCGCTTTAGGATTGCCATATTTAAAACATATTCTAGTTAGTTTCGTAATTCTTTATGTATGTTTTGTCAAATGAACCATATATATCTATACTCAGTGTTATTTAAAGTCAACAGCAATATTCTTGCATTTAACTGACAATTTAATCTTTTCCTAGTTGTTGGATTCCCGATACAAAGTCAGGAGCTCTGAAAACACACATCTAAAGGAGATAGTGGAAAACCAGGTATTTTTTGCATGGTATTTTTCTTTAATCTATGCAATATGCAGAACAGTTACTTATATTTAGTGTAAATGTAGATTGAGATGATGGCAGATTTAGAGATTTCTAGCTTGAGTAAAAGAGATTAATAGAAATCAGGTGCGAGACATAATCAACACCAAGCGGATTAACTCAGCCTGAATACCTTAACTGTAGTAAACTAGAAATAAGCTAAATTTTTCAGTAACTGTCTAGACAATAAACAGTTTCTTAGAGCCTATTTTTTGTAAGTTACATCACTTATTTCAGAAAATACTCATTTTTAAACAGTCATCATTCTCACAGAGCCAAAGGTATGTCCCGTGTGTACTATTTAACCCCTTTGTACATATGATATTTAAATAACAGTGTAAAAAACAGACATATTTTGCCCCCACCCAGCTTATTTTCAGAGTTTAGCATTTATTTTTCTTCAAACAGGGGATGTTTAAAGCTTAATTCATAAAACGTGTGCCATAATATCATGTAGTACTGTAGTTTCAGTGAGTATAACAAATATTATATATGCTGCCTTCCACACAAAGCTTCAAAACGTCTCCTGCTTACAGAACATCTGCAGTTATTTTATCTATCAATGGAAAAAACACTGAAATGTTGCTTGTAAATCCTGCTGTAAATACATCTTGGGGGATTTGTAGCCTGTTAACTGCTTTACTGTAGATTGACAAATGTATGAAAGAATGCCACATTTTTCCACACCCTTAAAATAGCATATATGTCTATCAGTGATGTGTTTCCTATACATACATATGCATTATTATGGATATATGTATGTGTATATATGACATTATCGTGGAAACATAGATGGATGTGTGTATGCATGTCTAGCTCTTCTCTACAGTGGTATTCTTCATGAAGATTGAGCAGAGCTATCTGACAAGAATCCTTGTAGATACCACGACTGCTAAGTTTTGACAGTAAAATCCAATTAATAGATATACCAAGGTCACTACACATATCAATGCATTTGTGGACTTAATAAGTCTTTCCTACTTTACTAGTGTATTGTGAAAATCTAAACATTAAAGATTGTGAGGTGTTTGATGCTAAGATTGCAGGAACTGGAGACATTTTTACAGATGAGTTTGCATAGTACAGCAGAGCACTACACAGACTCCTCAAACTAGTGCTACCTTAAGTCAGTGTGGTGTATTCATCACCACGCAGGGTTAGTTGTTTAGATTTCAAAAACAATGCAGCTGTGCCAGCTCAGTTTTGGGGCTCATGCCATTACAACTGTACTGCTGATTCTAGAGCTATTAGTGGTAGTGTGACTTAGTGCTGCCCTTCCTCTGTTCTGCCACTTCTCTGCAACTGGGAGACATGTCTGAGCCCCTGCCTGCCATCCTTGCAGTAAATACTAAATTTCCTTTTACTTTCTGGCACTTCCATGCCAGCTTGGCTCATAAATACTCACTTGGAGTATCGTGTCCAGTTCTGGTGTCCTCAACATAAAAAGGACATGGAGCTGCTGGAGCAAGTCCAGAGGAGGCCACGAGGATGATAAGAGGACTGGAGCACCTCCTGTATGAAGACAGGCTGAAAAAGTTGGGGCTGTTCAGCCTGGAGAAGAGAAGCTGCGTGGAGACCTTACAGCAGCCTTCCAATATCTGAAGGGGGCCTACAAGGATGCTGGGGAGGGACTCTTCATTAGGGACTCTAGTGATAGGACAAGGGGTAATGAGTTTAAACTTAAACAGGGGAACTTTAGGTTAGATATAAGGAAGAAGTTCTTTACAGTGAGGGTGGTGAGGCACTGGAATGGGTTGCCCAAGGAAGTTGTGAATACTTCAACTCTGGCGGTGTTCAAGGCCAGGTTGGACAGAGCCTTGGGTGACATAGTTTAGTGTGTGGTGTCCCTGCTCATGGCAGGGGGGTTGGAACTAGATGCTCTTAAGGTACTTTCCAACCCTAACTATTCTATGATTCTATGATTCTATAAATTTCCCCTAAAACTAGCTAAACGAGGCAAGAGTTACAGGAAGAGATGACATTAGACCAAATAGTGCAAGGAATAGACAAGCTTTTGATTGTGCTAGCAGTAAGTATACGAAGAACCAAATCCTTAATACTCATAAGTTACCAACTTCCAAAAGAATAAGGTAAATCTAGAAATATATGAAAGCAAAACTTACTAGAATGTTTTGGGTTTTAGGCTTTTGTGTATAATCTGGTCATGGACCTGTTGGAGCAAGTCCAGAGGAGGCCACAAAAATGATCAGAGGACTGGAGCACCTCTCCTATGGAGAGCAACCTTTCAGTACTTAATCAGGACTTATAAGAAAGACAGAGAAAGACTTTATACCAGGACCCATAGTAAGAGGAGAAGGGGCGAGGGTCTTAAGCTGAAAGAGGGGAGATTTAGACTGCTTATAACAAAGGGCTTTGTTTGGTTGGGTTTTTTATGAAGATGGTGAGGCACTACCAGAGGTTGCCCAGAGAAGCTGTAGCTGCCCCATCCCTGGCAGGGTTCGGCGGCAGGGTGGGTGGGAGTTTAAGAAAGATATGAGTATTTTAAACCGAGCAACCTGCTCTAGTGGAAGGTGTCCCTGCCTGTGGCAGAGATGTTGGAATAGACGATCTTTAAGGTTCCTTCCACCCCAAACTGTTGTATGGTTCTCTGAAATCGTTTGAGATTTTTCTGTTAATGACAATGTACTGCTATTGCAAATATATTTACACAATGCAATGCAGTATTCTGCAGTGAAGTAGTTCCAAATTAGCTAGCTTTGGTGTGCAGCATAGGCTTCATAGAAAAAGTGACAGCACAAAAAAGGAATGGAATATCCTGGCTAGTCAACTTCCAGAGCTGATCTCCGTCTTCCCCTCTTGATATCCTAGTGGATGGGTCTCTTTAGGCCGTAGCTGCAGAGCACATGTTGCTTGTACTATCAGTATGATGACTCGTATACCGTGTGGACTAACCCAGCTGAGAAGCAGGGTTTAGTAACACAAGAGAGTGCTAATGTGGCTTTACTTTACTGCTTCTGCAGCTGAAGGTGACTGTATCTTGACACAGATATTAAATTGTGCCTGTAGACATACCCTGTATCTAGGAAAGTAATGAACTTCCATAATTTTTTCTTATTATTTCTAGTGGAATTGTTACTGGAGGGAGCAATACAGTCTGCAGCCATAGCTGTTATGGTTGCTTTTATGTCGTAAGTTTTACAAAGCAAGTGATGAATTTACAATAATAATACCTTGAATGCATGTTTGTTGAGAAATTTTAATTTGCTTTATTGTGTTATAGAGGCTGTTATTCCTTCTTTTCCATTTATCTACATGGATTTTTTTCTGGAGGCAATTCTCTTGGTTTGCTCTAAGTGCTGCATGATTATATATAGTAGCTAGGTCTTTCTTTAGCATAGAACATTGTTTTGTGTTCGCTTGCTAAAAATACTAACAATCATTTATTGTGGAAAAGATAACTATATAATGATGGCTTTATCTCCTTGCACAGAGTATAGATTTACCTGACAACAAACAACATGGAAATTTCACGTCATCCATTCACAAACGAGAACATGAGAATGTAAGATTACAAAGTAGTCTTGTTAAACTACAAAATGACACAGAAACATCGCTACTGGGTCTCATGGATGCACATGGAGAAGCAGAGCACAGCTACCAAACCCACTCAGAGATGAAAGAAAAGGAAGAGAGGTAATTTTTAGATGATACACATGCATTAAGCTTCCTGTAGGTTTTTTGGAAGCACCTAATTGGGCTGAACTGTTAAGCTTTTCTTCTGTTTCTGCACATTCAGAACTCCCACCAACATAAATATCAGACCTAGTTAGTATATTTGTAAGAATTCCCTACCTTTTCTAGGTGGCTGACTGAATTTGGCAATCAAGGAAGTCCTGGACATGTTTGATCATTTTTTAAATGTTTTTCACATGAAACAACTTTAAAAACTTTTTATGTGCTGCATAAGTTATTCTTAGTTCCAGGTTTTGCAAAACAGGACAGAACGTATTTTTACTGCCAAATAAAAACAAGACAAGGGAAGAATATAAAAACCAACATGAGAGGTAAACTGCTCTGCAGGAGGTTATCTTAATAAGCAGTTTGAACTACAACCCCTGCTGAAAAGTTCTCTGTCCCACCAGTTTCATTTGTTGGAAGTTTCATTAAATGTATTTTAATGCCTTGTCTAGTTTTGGTGTTCTTGGGTGACCTGATTTTTAAATGAAACATAATTTCAGGTGCCCTGAATAAATCATTACTACAATAAACTCCTTGTTAGGGAAAAATAATGAGACAAGAATACTCAGACTATAGAAAACATTGTAGTGATGGCTTCCTTCTTATTTCCCTGTATTCAGTGAAGCACTGAATTACCTTCAAACATGTTATAATCATGGCATTGTAGTAATAAAAAGAAAATTAAATCCCCTGCTAAACAATATTTCACAGTACAGGAGAGTAAAAATTAATAGGAAGCTAAATATGTTGATCATTTGTAAAAAGAACTTGCATGGTAACACCAATGTGAAACAGTTGAAGCCAAAATTGCACAGGTTATTTCAAACTCATACATTTAGTCACTGGCAAAATTTAAAGTTATTTTCTTTCTGCAAAATAGAAAGGCATCCCATTACATGTAGCTACATTCTTGCTTAAAACTTCCTTTGAAATATTCTGTTAAATATATAATTTATTGTTGTAGGTAGTATTCATGTGTATTCAAATACACATACAGGTATTCTGTGTGTGCATGGACATATATACGCATATACATAATACACATACATATGTGGAAAGGCAGGTATGGCTGTTTTCCTAAGTTTCAAATGATAGAATCATAGAATCAACAAGCTTGGAAAAAACCTTTAAGATCGATAAGCCCAACCTTTACGCCATGACTGCCAAGTCCACCACTGAACCATGTCACTGAGGGCCTTGTCTGCACATTTCTGAACACACACAGGGATGGTGATTCCACCTGATGTTGAAGGTTTTGCTGAAACACATATTTACAAACCAAGTTTCAGAGAATTCTGTACCTGCAGGTCTCATAATTTCAACAAAAATTGGTCAGTGCATTTTTATCTCATGCTTCCAGTCTCCTTAATAGAGAGAAAGTCAGATTTACTCAGGAATTAAACTTTCTGTACATGAGGAACTGTGAAATTTCACTCATGAGAATTTAAGCGTATGAGGCAATAGAACTATACAGGTAATTTGCAGGATTATGATTACTTAGCTATTGAAGACCAATGTTAAACCAAAACTGGGAGAGAGAAAACTGGGAGAGGAAACCTTCCTAACAGAAATCTCAACCACACTTCTGAACACAGCTTAAATTACAATTCTAATTAATCTGATGAAACAGATCTATTGAGCTTGGTTTTCAGGATCTGAAACGTGTGATTGATCTGCTAAATGAAAAGCTATTTAGCAGAATAAATACATACACCAATTCCACGTGTAGTGTACATACGCAGCAGCCAGCCAGCCTCTTTAAGACTGGGCCTTCTCTTTACTGTCAATTCTCTGTTCCCAAACAGGAACTAGCTCAAGATTTTCTCAGAAAACCAACATTATATTTTCAGCCATCAAATGTATGCAGATAATTCAGGCCATTTGTGTTGGTTGAGTTAAACTCTAGGGTATATTTTATTTTATTGTGAGCATAAACCATGTTATTTCTGTTTTAATTTGCAGGTCTGTTTCCATGGTAATTATGGCACTGGAGAAAGGACAAAACCACTGTTTTTTATACAGTAAAAAAAAAAATAGAAAACATGGTGGTTTTGCAAGAGGAAGGGGGGTTTGTGTTTTACAAAGTCATTTTCAGAAGCTTTACTTTTTGTTTTTCCTATTTGCACTCAGAAACCTAGAAAGGTTTGCACAGCTACAAAAAGCAAAGTCTTCAACCAACTATATTCTATAACCTTTTTCAGTTATGTCTCCCAACCAGTACTAGAATCCAAGGCATGGGCACTGGCATTAGCTAGGAGACCTCTAGAGAAAACACAGGAAATTGCAGGAAGTTCTATTGGCGACTTAGAGGCTGGATTTCTGCTTTCATTCAGTATGCAGGGAATTTCTAAATATTACAGAGTAAGATATGCAGGAGTGGCACCTCTTTCCTAAAAAGGCTGTAGTCACATCCTACTTATAACCTCTCTAACTACTGTTCTCATATATGGTAGTTGACTTACTTCTAAGTGCCATTTACAGAAGCTCTCCTCACCCTCAAGATTTCAATCCTTTATTTAGACCTCGGCCACATACAGTTGATTTCAAGTTTGGCATGGTTGAAGAGGGCTTTTTCTAATGAAGCCGATGTGTTTAGCCTGTTTGTTCCAAGATTGCTTGTGACTTCCCAATGAAAGGCTACTTATTTACCATAAAAATACACACAAAATAGGTAACTGGTCAAGCCAAAGTGCTCTTTCATCACGTGGCAAAAGTGAGGGGTAAAGGCTAGGACTGAATCCCTCCTAAGGTAGCTGGGAATCACTTAAACGATCTGTCTTGACAGTGAACTATGTGTCCTGAGGAGGTTTTCACTACCTTTTGGAGTTCACACTCTTAGTCATGCTCACCACTGTATCAGGTATTGCAGTAGATAAACTGGAAGCAGTGAAAGCAATCTCTTAGGAAAATACTTTTTAACCATTTTTACAAACCAAGCCAGCAGTTTTTCTTGCAAGGTAAAAGCAACAACACAAATTCTGAAGACATTCTGGTCATTAAAGATCTGTTGTTTTCTTTCTCAAGACCAGGTATTTCAACCAGCACAAGCTGTGTAAGGAATTTGTTTTGCACCACTGAAGTCATTGATCACATAAAGACCAGGCTGATTTTATATAGGAGTCTGGAAAAATCAATCCTGTCTGTATAATTTCCCTTTGTGAGGACATTGTTCTTTCACTTCTTGTCCCACAGGTCTTGTCACCATGTCAACAGTGATATAATTTTTGTGAAGCATGTGTATATGTTTAATACTCTCTGACAATAAACCCACTGAAAGCATAAGTTTTTCAATCGCAGTTACAGTATATTTGCACTGCCAGTATTAACAAACGGACAGTTTTGAACAAATTGCAGGTGTTTACCTGCCTTTACATTTGTATTAAAGTAGAACTCTGTTCTTACATATTATTTTGCACTAAACTGGCAGATATTTAAACTCCAACTATGAAATCTGTTTGAAGTGAAGGCACAGTATCCATATCAAAGCACCTAAATGTAGGTGTCATGTTTTTCCAAGATAGCAAACAGCCCCAGCAATGCTGTGGATTACAGAAGGAAGTGAAGTTCCATTAAAAAGTCAGTCCTTTTTTGAGAGGTGTCTGATTTTTTGGGCGGAGAAGAGATTCAAAGCAGCCCTGCAGAGAACAACTTGGGGGTGGTGATTGACGAGAAACTCGACATGAGCCAGCTTCAGTGTGCGCTTGCAGCCCAGAAATCAACCGTATCCTGGGCTGCATCAAAAGAAGCATGACCAGCAGGTCAAAGGAGGTGATCCTGCCCCTCTACTCTGCTCTTGTGACACCTCACTTGGAGTATTGTGTCCAGTTCTGGTGTCCTCAACATGAAAAGGACATGGAGCTGCTGGAGCAAGTCCAGAGGAGGCCATGAGGATGATCAGGGGCTGGAGCACCTCCCGTATGAAGACAGGCTGAAAAAGTTGGGGCTGTTCAGCCTGGAGAAGAGAAGCTGCGTGGAGACCTCAGAGCAGCCTTCCAATATCTGAAGGGGGCCTATAAGGATGCTGGGGAGGGACTCTTCATTAGGGACTGTAGTGGTAGGACAAGGGGTAATGGGTTTAAACTTAAACAGGGGAACTTTAGGTTAGATCTAAGGAAGAAGTTCTTCACGGTGAGGGTGGTGAGGCACTGGAATGGGTTGCCCCAGGAAGTTGTGAATGCTCCAACCCTGGAGGTGTTCAAGGCCAGGCTGGACAGAGCCTTGGGAGACATAGTTTAGTGTGTGGTGTCCCTGCTCATGGCAGGGGGGTTGGAACTAGATGATCTTAAGGTCCTTTCCAAACCTAACTATTCTATGATTCTATGATTTTGCTATCTAAAAGCCACCATAACTGTAGGCACCTGAGTCTGAAAACTCTGGTCTTAGTGAAGTAAGCTACAGTATAACAGTAATAACTGTTATTAAATACACAGAGAAGCAGTTCTGGGGGAAAATAAAAAAGAACACAGATCACAGACTTTACTGTGGGTTTACAGAGAAAATTACTTCCAAAAAGGTCAGAACACAAGATGGAAAAAATATTTGTGATTTTATTATTCATACCATCTATCTTCTGTGCCCTTCGTCCAAACAATAGATGGAATAGACTTTAAAATAGGGGAGAGGGAAGGAAAAGAGTATTCTATGGCCAAAGAGCAGTGTGTTTATTTAAGGAAAAGAATGAAAGAAAGGAGGAAACTCTGCCCCCATAAAAGTAAACATTTTAACTGATGTAGAAAACTGGAAGGTTGGGTGAATGTTCTCAGAGAGTTTTGTTTTAGAATGTAAAATAATAATATTATAGTAATAACATTACAGCATCATGCTTATAATTTGCTTTCCTGTAGCATTCAGAGTATCTTAATCACTACTTCTTTTATAGCCAGAGCAAACTACGTTCTTCATTAGGTCTCTGAGTTGTTCTGCACAGCCCGTTGATGGAGTGCTCAGTTTCATGTTTCAGGCTGTCAGGGTTTAACCTGGCAGGTAGCTAAACACCACACAGCTACTTCTCACTCCCCTTCCCTTCCTGCAGCGAGATGGGGAGAGAACTGGGGGGAAAAAAGCAAACTTTGTGGGTGGAGATAGAGTTTAATGGTACAGAAAAGGAAAGGATGATGACAATGATGATAATAACAACAGCAACAGCAATAATAATAGAATTAGAATATACAAGTGATGCATAGTGCAGTTGTTCAGCACCCACCGACCGATGCCCAGCCAGTTTCCAGGCAGTGGCCCCCAGCCAGCTTTCCCCCTAGCTTATAGAATGAGTATGACACCATATGGCCTGGAACATCCCCTGGGTCAGTTGGGATCAGTTGTCCTGGCTGTGTCCCCTCCCAACTCATTGTGCTCCCCCAGCCTGCTCGCTGGTGGGG
>NW_009917704.1:413-2031 GCF_000696875.1 Nestor notabilis | reverse complement strand
ACCCTGCCCCTGCCCCACAGCGGCCCCACATTGTGTGTCCGTGTCCGTGTGTGTCCCCCCCCGCACCGTGTCCTGCAGCGACAACAACAGCAGCTGGGGGGGAGGGAGAGGTGAGTCATGGCCCCACCCGAGACTTGGACCCACAGCAGAGCCCTGACCCACACACTGACCCATAGACTGACCCACACATTGACCAAAACATAGACCCACACATTGACCCACACATTGACCAAAATATAGACCCACACACTGACCCATAGACTGACCCACACATTGACCAAAACATAGACCCACACATTGACCCACACATTGACCAAAATATAGACCCACACACTGACCCATAGACTGACCCACACATTGACCAAAACATAGACCCACACATTGACCCACACATTGACCAAAATATAGACCCACACACTGACCCATAGACTGACCCACACATTGACCAAAACATAGACCCACACATTGAC
Organism: Nestor notabilis; assembly: GCF_000696875.1. NCBI lineage: Eukaryota > Metazoa > Chordata > Aves > Psittaciformes > Psittacidae > Nestor > Nestor notabilis. The sequence goes on along the minus strand of NW_009917704.1, from coordinate 1,561 downwards.
CCACACATTGACCAAAATATAGACCCACACACTGACCCATAGACTGACCCACACATTGACCAAAACATAGACCCACACATTGACCCACACATTGACCAAAATATAGACCCACACACTGACCCATAGACTGACCCACACATTGACCAAAACATAGACCCACACATTGACCCACACATTGACCAAAATATAGACCCACACACTGACCCATAGGCTGACCCACACACTGACCCATGCACTGACCCATACATTGACCCACACACTGACCCACACATTGACCCACACACTGACCCATAGACTGACCCACACACTGACCCATAGGCTGACCCACACACTGACCCATGCACTGACCCACACATAGACCCGGTCTATCAGTAACACCACTGGTGTTACTGGTGACACTGGTGTGTTACTGGCCCCCCCCCCCCCCCCCCGCAGCAGCTCCACATCTGGCAGCTCCCACCCAGATGTTTTGTTGCTGCAGCAACAGCAGCTGTAAACAGGGGGGAGGGGCTGGGCTGGGCACTGGGAGCACTGGGAGCACTGGTGCTGCTGCTGCTGGAGGTACTTGTGGGACTGGAGCTGCTGATACTGGTGTGACTGGTGTGACTGGAGGGGACTGGGAGCACTGGTGCTGCTGTTACTGGAGGTGACTGGTGTTACTGGTGCTGCTGGAGTCACTGGTGGTGTTACTGGTGTTACTGGTGGTGTTATTGGTGGTGTTACTGGTGTTATTGGTGGTGTTACTGGTGTTACTGGTGGTATTGGTGGTGTTACTGGTGGTGCTGGAGTTGCTACTGGAGGTGGTGTGACTGGAGATGGGGTGACTGGAGTGAGTGACGTCACTGGTGGCACTGGTGTGACACTGGGCACATGGGGGGCTGTGGGTGGGCTCTGCGTGTCCCTGCATGACCCCCCCATGTCCCTGCATCTCCTCCACGTGTGTCCGTGTGCACCCCCATGATGTCCTGTGCCCTGCGTGTCCCCATGAGGTCCCCGTGTCCCTCCACGTGTGTCCCTGTGTCCCCTGTGGGTGTCTCCCGTGACGTCCATGTGTCCCCCACAACGTCCGTGTGTCCCCTCTACGCACATCCACACGTCCCCATGGCTGTCCCCACGATGTCCATGTCCCCCCACGTGTCCCAATGTCC
>NW_009917704.1:0-206 GCF_000696875.1 Nestor notabilis | reverse complement strand
GGGATATTGGATGTGGGATCTTGGGGATATGGGATCATGGGGACATGGGGGCATGGGATATGGGGATATGGGATATGGGATATGGGATCATGGGGACATGGGATATGGGGACTTGGGTATATGGGATCATGGGGACATGGGACAAGGGGACATGGGCATATGGGATCATGGGAACATGGGATATGGGGTATGGGATATGGGGACAT
>NW_009917703.1:33489-55989 GCF_000696875.1 Nestor notabilis | reverse complement strand
GATTTAACCCTCTCCTCCCAGCAACAAACTAACCCTAAACCCCAAAACCCACAAAACTCCACAGGCAACATATTATGTAGATCTCCATATCTCCATATAGTCTGAGGCTAGCATCTTGATTTTGTAAATACTTACCATTAGCACCTAGTCCAGTGAGAAGTTCAGCTGAGCAGGGAGAGGTGTCTGGTAGCTATAAAGAATTGGAGCATGACCTTTCTATACATGCACAGGTTTTGTCAGCAGTAACATAGATCAAAGGGGGACCATGGTATTATTTTCAATGAGCCAGCCTGACACTTGGCATAAGTGAGGTCTGCTAAAGTCAGTGGGCCTGAACCTGATTATGCTGGTCATGAATTTGGCCTCATTTCATAATGGAAAATATAAATGACCTTTGCTTTTCTTTCATTGAGTTCTGATTTTCTGAAATGTTAGCAACTTTCTTTTCAAGCAGCCTGAGAATGTGCTGAGTCTATTTGGATTGTGTAAATGATTTTTAGGAAAAATGTATTCTGTAACTGCTGGAAATTGGCTTCAATGCACTGGTTTTCAGCTTTCAAGGATCTAACTCAGTAAACTGATAACTCACTTTTGAGAGAAATTTTCTAACAATGTCTCTGAATCACAGGGAAGTCAGAGGCACACAAACAATGCAAAAGAAAAGAAATATTACTGGGAAAAGGTAACATTCCGTTCAGCACAGGGAACAGAAATTCTGCTTTCATTTAAAAAAACAAAACAAAAAATATCATGGTCTTCAGACGTGGGATAAGAAACAAAATTTTGACTTTGCTACTCAAATGTATTTGTTTCCTATCTGAGCCTCCAGACTCTATGAGACAATATTTCCCAAAACAGTGGGCTGCCCTTTCCTTCTCAATTACATGTATCTGTTGAGGAAAGACAGGCTCATACAGAGGCTGAAAAAAAGGAGAGTCCCTGAGTGGGTTTGGGGTGCTGCTGTGCAACAGAGCTGCCTTTGTTCACCATGCTTCAGGTAGGGCTACTCTTCCAGCTGGAGCTTTTTTGGGACAGGATGCAATCATCCTCACCTGTGATGTTAGTTGCACATTTATCTCTAAGAAATACCTAGACTGTACACTTTAAACTGCTGATTTCAGCTCTGAAAAGGGTAAACTAGAATACTGACATAGTATATGTGTTTACGCAGCTGAAATCCAAACGTATGCCTCAGTTGATCTTCTGACATTCGTAGAAGACAGCAGGAAAAGATTAATTAATGAAAAATAAGAGCACCATTTTGTCATGGCAGAAACATTAGAGAGAGCTGTTGATTAAAGAGTCTATTTTTTAACCTCAGCATTAAAAAAATAAAGAAGAAAGTAAAAAAAAGAGAAATTCTGATCATTATAGCAGTAACAGTGGTCAAATAATGGCTTACACATATTCTGGCTTACATAAAATGGAGCACCATGCAAGTATGCACTGACATATTTCACTGTGCTATGCTTTTATTCAACTTCCTCCTGAAAATATAAACTCCAAAAATTAAACTGGTTGTAATAGTCACACTGGAATATTTTAAAAGAGGTATCTTTCTAAACAAAGTATGTAGCTCGTGAAGCTCATGAGTCCAGTGGAATAGGACAGGTAGCACAGGACTCAGTTTCCTATGTGTAGGTGTCTTGCCCTTTGTGATGCTTTGGAGTATCTGAGACATCTATATGAGGCTGGCAGATATGTCACACAGTCTCTATGGACTTGCAGTGTTTTGAAGTGGCACCAGTAGGATGCCCTAAGTCAAATAGCATGAGACCTCTGTACCTTCTCTACATTTTCTAAACACTTCTAGTGACTTATGGCTCCTCTGAAGCCCCAGGTAACAAATTTAGCAGTTGCTATCACAAGGAAAAGCAAGTTTCACCAGTTCTAACATGTAATGGTACAAAAACTATGGGTGAGCCCCAGAGGACATGCCCCACAGACAGAGGCAGAAACAGCCAAGCTTTGCACTCCAAGGACTCTTGCATGGCTGAGCATGAGGGTTTAGTGGCCTCAGCTTGGTGCTGCACCAACCACCCCACAGCGTGGCCAGCTTAGCAATATGCACTGAGTGCAGCAGCTACTTAGACTAAAAGCTTACTTGTTTTCTGAGCTGACTATAAAGGAGAGAGCTTGCTTTTCCCCTATATTGTGTAGTTATATACAGTATCAAATAGGGGAAAAGTGTACCCTTTTTCTACAGTTTAAATGACTAGGCAAAGGGGATAGCAATGGAGTTGTCTACTGTATCCTTATAGACAAAGGATCTGTATCCAAGCCTGCCTTGGAGCATCACATTCCACACCAGCCCTTCCCTGTTGGTGAGCATGAGGTTGAGCATAGAAATCTATGTAAGCAAATCCAGTATCCTATAAGCAGGGAGGTTGGAACTAGATGATCTTAAGTTCCTTTGCAACCCTAACCATTCTGTGATTCTACGATTCTATGATTGGTGACCCCCAGTGCTGAACAACTAACATCAAATGCTTACTATGCAGTCAGGTCTGAAAGAAATGCCAAGTAACTAAATGAATCCATTTTGATTGGCCTCATCAGCCATGTTGTAATATGTCCTAATAAAATGGCATTATACAGCAGAGCAGCTTTACTTGATCTAATCCTCCTAAAATCAGCACTTACTATTAGATGTTAAATTTTGGTTATGAAGTAAGAACTCAGTGACTGTCTTAAAAACAGGGATTGTGAATTACTTCAGATAGAATAGTTAGTAAAGTCATAAAATTTACAAATTATAATGCTATAGTTACTTTAAAAATCTCATGTACAGTCTGCATGAATTATCCAATAAATCTGCCATATTAACAGCTAAAATCTCTGTTTAAAATAGACATCTAATGTTTAAACTCATGTTCATTAAAAATATGCCAGGCTGGTTCTGCATCATGTTAAATGATACACAGTGAGGTCACTTTTTTTGTTGCAGATTTTAGATCCTGAGCAAACTAGCTAAATATTATATTTCTTTGCTTAAATATAAACAGAACCTCTCAGTTTGTTAATGTAGATGATTTAAAACCCTTTTCCAGAGCTAGTATTCTACTTTGATTCAGTCTTCAATGTAAACTTTTTGTCTTGTTCATAAACTTCGTGGTCTGGTAGTTATGATGTCCTGATAAGGCTGCTATGGGGAGAAATGTCTTCCAGTGTGCATTGCACCGTCCTCCATGTAATGTGGGGATATGTTAAGTACAAAAGGATCTAGTTTGGAGCTTTTGGGGAGTTAAAATAGTTTAAGAAAGTGTTTTATAAGGATGGTGGCACTCTTCAAAACTTTTGAATTCATTGATGACCTCCTAGCAGCTGAAAGCTCCCCTTGAATTTAACAAGGCCAAAGCAGTCCTTCACGCAAACTACAAGGCTGCAAGATGCCTCTGTCTTCCAGGGCATGATTTTTGCCGATAAAAACAGTCTTGAGAACATCATAGTACCAAATGTCACAGTTTTGATCTGGTCTAGATTAAAATCTCTCCATTGTACAGAACACTGTGTGCCTGGAAAAGTTTGCTAATAAGCTATAAGTATCAGAAAAAAACATTGGCTCCAGGTAAAACCTGTCACATAACTGCACATTACAAACTCTACCTGTCAAGAAAACACTTAGAGAAAAACAAATTAAGTGAGCATAATGACGAAGGTTGTGTAGAGGTGTTGTGCCTTGGAAGTCCATGCAAACCACTTGCACAGGGCTCCAACATTTTCGCAGTCCTCCTCAGTCACAAATGGATCTGCAGAACATGGAGATATTTGTACTCAAGGAAAGATACCACTGCTATGATACCAAAAGGCATCATATAATTAAAGCAGACATAATTAAACAAACGCACAGAAGAGAGGAAAGAAATTCTGCCAAGGGTGTTTAAACAGGTTGGCACCACCCATTAGTCCCTGTGTTACAGTCTGAGGGAGATAGGAAAACACAACAGACAAGTATTGTTATCCTTGTCCTGATTTTTGCCTTTTTCTTGGGCACATGCTAGTGGCTGTTGTCAGAGAGAAAAGATTCTGGGTTAGATGCTAGCAATTTGCTAGATTGTTAGCATTTCTTTCCGCACCAGCACACTGTCTTTTGCTGCTTCTTAAGATGTGCTGCGATAAAGCCAATGGGCAGTGTCTAGATGGCATGTACCTATGGCCTCTGAGAGTAATTTGTTGCACTAGGGCTGTGTTACACATGCATGGTTTTAATGAGGATCTTATGGGTTTTTCAGGAGTATTGTGCAGCAGGCAAGAGAGACAGAAAGAGAGAAAAATCCTTACCTTTGGTTTCACACCTGTCGCTATAGGCATGCTTACATGTTTCACACTGTCCTGTTTAAAGGGTTGAAACATGGAATGGCCATCAGACATTTTTAATCTTCTGTACACTAAGGATGTTTTTCCTTTTTCAGCTTCACACAGGAATGTATCTGTTGGCAAATTTAGGCACAGCTTACATGTTTGGCTTAGATTCTCGTATATGCATTACATTATGCTACCTTCCACTGCTTTCTTAACCAGTGTCCTCCAGATTGTTTTTTTTGCCAAGTAAAAGAAAAACCTAAAATTTTGCACAGTGATAGCTCCTGATGTGACAATTTGAAAGAATATTTCAGGGTTGGTTTTGTATTTTCAGTCGCTGAAGGTCTGATGCCATCTCAAAGCTTTCAGCTGGGGTAGTGGCTATGCACACTACCTCATCTGTGACTCAAGGAAGCTGCTCCTATAGACAGCCTCCCTCCAAAAGGGCTTTTGTGCTACATGTCACACAGTTAGAACAAAGCAAGTTTTTGGGGGTATTTACTTACACTTATTAGTGCAATAGTACTATGGGTGCTACTGTGAGTGCTAAGCTCATTCCTCTCCCTCCTTGACTGGGGAATAGCCTGCCTTTACAGTATGTTCTTATAGATCAAGCAACAGAAGAAAAAAAAGCAAAAGCAAATTTAATTCTATTCACATGGGGTTTCTTTTTCTGTACTCAAATAATAATAAAATACGCAGCATAGATTTTTAGAAATTCTGAGCCATTTTGGCTGCAGAAAAGCAGTTATAAGCATGAAAACTTCTTGCACGATACGAAGTCCTGGTGTAACAGCACTGCCACCCATTTGGAGCACCCCACAGGCATTCATGTTCAGGGGAGCAGGGCTGTGAGATCACGTGCTCTGAGCCATGCCTTTTCTTCCTTCTAGTGCAGCCTAGCCACTGCCTGTGGAGGTGGTAAAAAGGAAAGGTAATTCAAGTTGCACCATCAGCCAAAGGAGCTGTGCCCATCACCTTCAGCAGGCTGTCAGAAAAAGGAGTTTCTTTCCAACACCTATGTGGAACCAGGCCGCATGATGCACTGCTTACACACACATGTTTCTGTAATTTTGAACTGTACATAGGAATCTAAGGTATTGTACAACACTACTAATCCTTTATCGAGAGCATGAAAATTCTGAATAAGACACAAAAAAGAGTAACACCAGGTTTGGAGGAGTATCCCACGATTTGTGAAATGAAATTGATTTCCATTCAAATCAGGTCTTTTACTCTTCTTGAAAATGTCAAGGTGTCAGCCTTGGCCATTACCAGACTGTGATTTATAGTTGAGACAAAGTGATAATACTCAGGTGACTGTCTGGAGCTGTACTGCTGTGTCTGGAAAGGCTACACATGACAGCCACCTCCTTTCTTAACCAAATTGCATTGCTTATCTAAGATCAGTCTTCCCTCACCCCTACTCCCCAAACCCTTGATAGCAAAATGATAAAACGTATCGGCTTGAAGATTTACTGAGATCAGACAAATAAGTCTTGTGAAGGGAGCAGGTTACAGAACTTTGGAGAAATACATTAAAAATAATCATTTAGCTAGCTGTATCCTAGCTCTTTGGATGAATACCTGTAAAATGTGAGACTGATTGCTTAGTTTCAACACATGGGTATGTTTTAATCCATCTGTAGGATCTATTTCTGTAACTCAAGTATACTAGAAGCACAGAAGATGCTGAAACCAAGCAAGTTTTCAAATAGTAAGCATAATACAGCTGCTGTCATTTTCTTCTGAAATTAAACACAGTGTATTCAATAAGAACATTAATGGAGGTTAAAAATTACCTGGCTAATATTTGATCAAACACTGGTAAGCTAATTCTGTTCTTTCTCCTATTGATATAAAGTTTTGCTTGAATAAAGGCAACAGAAGTACTTAGCAGTCTGGGTGCTAAACTCCTACTAATTTTAGCTGGAATTAGGCACCTTCAAGTAGCTCAGACAAGCCTTTTTCAAATCTGTTTCCCTCTTTATTCCTTCAGCTATACTTGTGGTCTCACTTTAGTAAAGGAGAGAATAAATGAGATATATGAGTAAGTCAAACAAATTATGAAATACTAGCAGAACTAATAATATCATTCCTGACATCAGAGCGCTTGTTTTAGTGATAGTATTTGCAGAGGATATTGACAAAACAGGAAGGGTTCAAACAAAAGCAAGCAACCTGATCTGATCTTCCCAAAAACCTAACTTAAAGGAAGATGACGAAGACAAACTCCTTAGTTTTTCAATGAAAACGCTAAGAAGCAAAAGCAGATGACCATTTAAATTGCCAGGAAAAGTTTCAGTAGCTCGAAGCTGATGCTAAACAAATTCCAATTGAAAATAAAGTCTATGTTTTTAATAGTGATGTAATAGACTACTGAGACACTCTTCCTGGGGTTATTATGGATTTGTTGCCATCCCAAACCCTAAATATACACGCTAACCAAACAGAAATTATTGGTGTTGATGTGGGAGTTGTTTGGTGAATGCTTTGCCATGTTTTATGGAGGAAGTCAGACTAGATGATTGAGTTTGCCTTGGCAGGCAACATGATATTTCTGCTATGCGTGGGAGACAGAAGGGAGGAGAGCAAGGGAGGAGGTAAAGGAGAAGAAAAAGGAGGGAAGGAAAGAAGAAGGCAATGTCTGTCTGTCCTGCCCAGTGCATGTAAGGTGCAAGCCTTGTGTGGTACCATGTTTCCCGATTCATTGAACTGCAGATGGTACCTAAAAGCAGAGAAGGTATAGGATGGCATTCAGCCACAGGTTTTACCACAGGGCAGGAGAATGTTCAAGTCATATAAGAAGAGTGCTGCAGATATTAAGGTCTGCTGTCACTTCATAATCTGGATACCAGCTGAAGGATATTTTCGCTATAGTAAAATCATACAGAATTGAGACACACATAAGACTGCTTTACAGAAAACTGCTGACCCCAGTGACTCTTGGTGGAGCCACTCCTTAACATATTTCTTTTCTTCTTATTAGCTATTGCATAAGATCATTAGGACCATTAAAAATATTATCTGAAAAAAAATAAATGCGGATGCCAGTATAAAGTTGAAAAGTCTCAATTGAGACTAGATGAATACTGGAATGTGAGATCATACAGCTTGTTCAGACATGTTCCTCTCTCTTCCCAGCCACAGCAGAAAGTTACTGTGAACACCCAAAGAACAAATAGAAGAGAAAGGGCTATAAAAGAAATGTCTAAAATGTTCCCTCAAGCTACCACAGTAAATCATGACCTCCTACTGACCACTGGATGCTTTGCTACTATTTGCATTATATTGTGGTCTCAGAGCTCTAACTGAAATCAAGGTCCCTCCATGCTAGTCACCATGCTCCCACTTAGCAAGTGGTGGTCCCCATGTAAAAAAGCCTGTGGTCTGCCTGGGCAACACAGGGCAAGTGTCAGGGAGAGAAAATAAAGGTTGACTCACTGAAATGGAGCTCGAGGGAATTGTCTGCACTCATGCTGTGTGCCAGAAGGTGATCCTAAATCTTTAGCCATCAATGCAAGAAAGAACACATAGGCAGCAGTTTGGAAACACGTGAAAGGTTTTAAAAAGTGTTACTTATTGCATGTAGTAATTTTGATTTCCCACTAGCGTTTAGGAAATGATTACCAAATTTCATAAAACCAAACTGCAGCCTTTGGAATTTAATAACTCATAAAAGCCTACCAAACCTCAATACTCAGATACTGGCATACTCACAAGAAATCTAACCCCCCGAGTCAGGCAGGAGAGGTTTCCAACATTGCACTGGTAACATGCTTCACTTTAAAACATCCAGCCATTTTTTTAGAACCGAGTACCCCAATGACTCTTAAAACATCAATATTTTGACCATATTCTCTGGTTCAGAAAGAGGCATAACTTTGAGAATTAATATCCAAAATAACATGCCAACATAAACACCAGAAAAGCATGGTCTCCTAGGTTTATTTAAAATCTAACAGTAAATCTAACTCCCTGAATACTCCAGTGTGTGTATATAAATACATGAGCAGGAGCTATAAGCACTGGATATCCTCAGACTTGTAAGAAATCTTCCCAATAAAAGGATGAACTCTCCACTTGCAATGAAAAGCTGTAAATCCCCCTACAAAATGGCTGTGCCGGCCATTTCACATGCCAGGATTGCTAAAAGCTGATGGCCGTGCTGCTGGGGCCCTGCACAGACGTGGAGGGTGAGGTGCTGTGCAGGACAGCAGGCACTGCAAGCCTGCTGCGAGGGTCTATGGAGCAGAACTGCCTGCTTGCCTGCTGTGTGCCCAAAGCAGAGCTTGGCTCCTTGAGAATAAGGGCTGATCATCAAAATTTCTGGAAATATGAATCCGACTAAATGCTGGTGGCAAATATTTCATGCACATCACTAGCGGGAACTACCTGTACTGAAGAGAGCAGCAGAAAGTTATTCCATAGCCTCCAACGCCTGAAATCACAGTTATTAAATCTGATGTTCCACAAATGATCCTCTGTTCTGACCACGTGGCAGTCGGGGCTATCATGCCATTTTCTGGAAGAAAATGAACAAGAAGAAGAGCTTTATCTGGAAAACTGCAACTAGCAACCTAATATATAACTTCTGACAAGTGGTGATTTCTGAATAGGGCCAAGTGAGGGGATGCAGATTCTGCAGAAAGCTACGAGTAGAACCAATTTATATGTCTTTCATGTTCAGGACTAAGAACTGCCAATGAGAGAAATGCAAAAATTGGGAGCAAGATTAGTTCAAACCCAGGAGAACAAAGCTGGCATCTTGTAGGGCCTTAGAGTAGAAGGCCCCTCCTGTGGAAGGGACTGAAGCAAACAGATCATTACTACGCTGGAAGAGAAGGTGAGAGGCAGCAGCTACTCACTAACAATATTGTGATTCTATTTCACAGAATAACCTTTAGCAGAAGAAAACAACTAACTTGTCCAATTCTCTGGCGTAACTATACCAACAAAATTCATGTACACATAAATTTTAGAAGTAGAGAGAACTAGAAATCATGGGAGGTTCCCACAATCAAACTTATTTCTAGGCACAAAATTGTTTCTTTCACATCAAAGGCAGTATGCAGAGAGAGTGCAGAGGAACAGACAGCGAAGCATGAAGACTTTTCTCTGTCAACTGTCTCACTTGTATGAAAATCAGTACATAAATTGGATAAACAGAATCTACTTCTTTATGCATTGAAGATACCCTCTTCATCTGATTTACCTTCATCTGATGGAGATGCTTTGAGTAAAGGGATGTATTATGAAGAAATGCGTTCTGCTAGGAAAGACTTAAGTTTGAAATTAAATCCTGTGCTGAACTTTTCAACAAGTATCTACCTTCACTCAAGTCTTTTCATGGCACTGCTTATTTCTACTTTAAACTTCTCACTTTATTGTACTTTAAGCTCCATCAGTGAATGTAAATGGGGTTTCACTATACGTTTAGTGCATTCAAGCATTCTTTGTTACAGTTCCCACCCTGCCGCATTATGTGAGCTCTGCCACGGAAGTCCAGCAGTCGGTTTGTTTTCTGCTATTAATAAAAGAACCTACTTTTCCCCACTTCTTTGAAGAAGTTGAAAGGCCTACATGTTAGAGGGGGAGGTGGTGGGGAACAGACTGTGGTGTAATCCCCAAACGCAAATGCTGTCTAGATTAGAAACCTCCCTGAAGAAAATTTACAAATGCTAAGACTGTGCTTTTTGTGTGATGAACACTAGAGCAATAACTTAGCCACATACTGGGTCCTGCCTAATGCTTAAGGAGCCTACTAGGTGAAAGGAATTAAATGAGAAAAAAAAAAAAATCTTCCAGTTGGCTCTGTGCCAATGCCATCCAACCCTTTCAGTATCCAGTGACTTACTAGTGCAAGTATTTTCCTATGTATTTCAACACTAAGGTATATTAATATAATACTTAGGAATCTGTTAAAATAAAATTATTAAAAAAAAAATCAAGAAAGAACCCAACACAAAACAACAAACAAATGGGATTTACACATTGCCAGTGTTTTTACATAGTCCAGGAAAAGCTTAATTAAAGGGGTGGGATGTGTCTCTGCTGAATAGCTGTTTTTCCTTCATACCTTCCCATGCATGACACGCACACATCCGAGAAAAGAAGTTGGGGGTGGTGGTGGTGTAAGAAGAAATCCACCCAAAACCAGAACCAAAATTACCTGCCCTAAACTATTTGGCACAACCTTGTTGATTTATTTGTCCATTTAAACAAATGAATATGCTCCTTGTAGAGAATCACAGCCCCATTGTAATAGTTAATGAGTAGAAAAAAAGTACAGAATATTATCTGCCTTTTTCCCTATAGGATATTCATATTGTTCAACTATCATTACCGTATCTAGTTTATTGTACAATTACGACTAATGCTTAACTCCTAAATAAGCAGGAACAGGACTGAAGATTGCAATCCTAAAAGCCTACCAGATAAATTTTAGTCTGTAATTGACTGGGTGATTCTGTGACTAATTTTAAATCTTACTTACTAGGTCAAAGATATTTATAAAGATGAAATAATTTCATCAGTGTTGATCTTAATTATCTTACGTTCACTAACTCTCTAAGGTTTCCATAGTGCATCCACTTGTTGCTACTTAGGCACTGCAACTAAACATAGCTTTGCAGACAAATTAATATGCGTAGATTCTGGTCAGAATATAACTCACCAGGTAAGAATAACTTTCGTGTTCCCAAGGAATGGAATGACACAGCATCCAACAAACTCTGAAGATGCCTATTGTAATCATCAAAGAACGAAGAAGTTTAACAAGGTGATGAATGTCTCAGATACATTGTTTGGACAAAAATATTTTAAATTAACATAACAAAATAAATCTACTTTTATTTGAGCAATACAGTTTCAGGTGGCATTTTTATAGGATTCTAGATTTTATCTTCCTATTACAAATATTGTCTATCTGACTACTTACCTTATAGACCTCAGGCTGAAGTCAGTCTTTATGTTTTTTTTTTTCTGTAACCAGTTCCTAAGAGGAGATGACTGCTTTTCAGTGTGAAATTAAGTGCCCAGTCAGGAACTGCGCATAATCATCACATGGGCAAATCAAAATGATGGCTACATTTACTGCCTACAGAAATTTTTTCCTGCACTGCATATTAACACACTGAAAATGTTGTGTTAGCTAATCGTGAATGTCCCGATTTTCATTACCCATGGAAATGCAGAACATCTTCTGTTAAACTTCATTGACATTTTTCATCAAATGAATAGAGCAATGCCCTGAAATGTGACAATCGTAGATTCTTGTTATGCAACTTCAAGTAAAATATTCTTTCCTCTAATTCCAACAGTAATTAACTTGGATTGGAATTCCCCTGACTCATGTATCAGTCTTCAGCACTTTATTAATGGATCCTCGTGTTTATATGGTTTGAAAAGAGATCCTGTCCCATATATTTAATACTAAGGTGTTGAAGACTTTCAGGTTAACGCAAAGAATTGACCAAATCACCCCAGCTTGAGCTATAAGCATTTTTTTTGGTTTGGGTTTAAAATGAAAAAGTATCTTGTTGAAACTTAAAATGCTTCAAAATGAAGCTCTGGAAAATTGTTGCATCTCCCATGAAGACTAAAAATTAAAGTAGACAATTATCATAATAATAACCCAATTGTACGTGGCACACAAAAGAGAAGCTAATACTTCCCTCTGCTTTTTGACTGATGTTTTGTGTGGCTGTAGCTAAACAGCACTTTAAGTTGACAGTAAATTAGCAAACAATATGAGGGAGGAAAAAAGAAAGAAAATCACGCAGGGGTTAAGATGTTTATGTAAAACAGTGATTTTCCTTTTTAAAATTAAAACGTACAAATAAGCTGGTGTCAGAGACTAGGTGATCCTTCATTTCCACCGCATTGAGCAGGCTCACATCAGCAGCAGACAGCCGTTAATATATGCGTCTGGCTCAGTCTGGTCTACCAACTAGGAATTCATCGAATTGTTAATATCATGCCTTTTTTGTATGCACCACACATCATTTTCACTCTCTCTCTCTTTTCCTCCCCCTTTGCAGGAGCTTGTGTTTTGGTTTTTTGTTTTTGTTGTAGCACAAGCTGATTACTCTGAAATCACATATTAAATAGCATTTAAGAGCATTTTGGACTCAAAGAACATAAAGCCATATAGAAATGAGAATATATTGAAATTCTGTACATATAGCTAAGTATAGCATATTGAAGATGATGCTTTCCAGTTATTTGTGCTAATAGAGACAGCTTTCATATACTGTCAACATGTAAGTAAGACTGCTTTCTTCATGGCATCTTGTAGGCATTGTCATGTAGTCCCAGGACAGGGAAACACCTTGTTGATCTTGGTGGGAATTCTGCCTGCGTAAAGACGAGGAGTCTCCCTGCCTCCACCCACGTCTGCCCCACAGCAAGGAGTTCAGTGTGTGCCAGAGGCTGGATTTGCTGTGTTGAAACTGGGGAAGAAGAGTGAGGGAAAAAGGAAGGCTGTGTACCAACTTTTTCATCTCTATGGCAAGGGGCAGCAGTGAGTACGATGGGCAGTGAAGAGCCACTGGAGTTATCCCAGTTCAAACAGTAATGCAGAAGCAGTACTGACTGTTTACGGCTTTTGCTTTAGCACCAAATAAGCCAGGTAGGGATTTTCTAATGACTCATTTTCTTCCCTCGCTCAGTGCAGAGCAGAACGTACTTGAAATCTGCAGGCTGACAGAGATAGACATTTCACACTACACTTTCACCTTCATTGTACGCACAGTATTAAACGTAAAACGAATTCAGAATGCTGAAAGTGAATCATCCACATAAAAGTAAAATTTGCTGATTCAAAAATAAATGCAGTGAAGATCTTTAATCTGTAAAGACGTGTGCATCATATATCAGATTAAATCCATAAGGATTTTTATTTTGATTAACACTATGCATAGTTTAATTTGTATATTGTGATGTACACACACAGAGTATAGTTTTATCTTATTATATAGCTTGAATGAGCAAAATACCTCTTTACCTGATCAATATCTTAAATAGACCATTTTCGTACTGAAAATTCTTGTACATAATACATGTCAGTTGCTACCGAAGCGCGTCCTGAGTGTAAGCACCTAGCTGGTACATTTGTCTTTTATATACAGGTTCAGATCTACTTTTCTAATATTGCCTAAATGGATGTCAATGTTGAATAACACATATGTTAAAAAATTACCTGTGTGTCTGAATGTTTGAAAGTAGCTCTTTTGAGTGATCTTAGCATGTGGTATTGACTGTTTACAAAGAAAAGAATTGCATATTTACAGGAACTGTATCATCACTGTAATTGCTAAGGCAATATTTTTATGAGTATTTAAAGACTAATTGTATCTTGAGTAACTTGAAAACTACGTACAGCACATAGTTCTGTCTCTTAAGAAAACAAGACAACAAGAAAAAGTATTATACTAACAGATAAGAACAATTTATTTAAACAATAATGTTGATGCTTACAATAAAACACAATTCCTCCTACACAAGTGGAAAAATATACTGCAGCCAAAATACCACTTCTGAAATGAACAAATAGTTTAAATGCCTGATCTGTGTGAAGCCTTTGTCTCAGAAGTCTGATGTACCAACAAGGTCCTGCAGCATCTTGGGTTATAGACACAGGAAACAGAGAAAACTGACTCAGAACTAACCCACCTATAAAATATTAAGAAATACAAATCAGATTATGTGTTGTTGATCAGAAGTTCAAGTATAATGAACCTTGCAGAATAACGTGTGCTTGTGAATCTTCTTATACAAAATCAGTTCAGCACTTAACACAGGAGGTGCTACCCAAAGCTCACTCAGTTTTTTGTAAGGGGGCAAAATGTAAAAAGTGATGAAGAGACTAGAAGTTGAGTCTGGTGCTTAGAGTACTGCCTGCTCAGTTTAAACTGAACAGGTACAAGAAATGTGATTCTGTGTGCAAAGTGATTTTAATGCTGTAGTACGATTTTTACAACGATATTCCCCATCAGTTAAAAATGTAAATTAAATGGGAAAATACTTTCAATGCCATATTGTGTTCTCACTTAGACAAAGACAAATGATGGCAACTAACTACAAAATAATCTTTGTTCTATGTTACAGGAAAAACTAAGCAACAGTTTTCCTGTAGACTGAAATCATTATTCAAACAACAATAGAATGGATGTTTTCTAGGCCTCAGGTATCAGTGTTTATGCTTTATGTTTTAAAAGTTAAATAATGCTGTAACAATACAGCTGAAAGTATACTGTGTTGGTATACATATGGTATATGTATACCGCACATTGTATGTGGTAATTACCTATCAGAATTGTCTATAATTATGATATTATCATTGAAAGCCTTTTGTATCTTCCAGTATCTGTTTTGAATTTTTTGGGGTTTTTTTTCTTTTTTTTTTTTTTCTTCTTGAGGTGCAAACTGACATTCAGGTTAAATTTTAATTCTAAATGTAATATGGCATCTAGTCCAGTCCATCTAGTACATATACAAATATGTAGCATCCTAATGTTGCACAATGGATAACAGCTTTTTTCTTTCAGGAACAGTTCTGCTGCTTAACATTTGAAATAGGTATATTTTCCTTTTTCCCTTCCAGACAAGGAAAGTTCCTTAGGTTCTCTAAATTCTGCAGAGAAACAATCACAGTCCAAAGCTGCTGGTTCCCCTCCGCCTAGGTCCCAAGAGCCTGACTTGTGATTGTTGCTAAAAACCTCACAAGTTAGGGTCTCAGGGACTAGGAAAAGTCCAATATGATCCAGTAGAATTCGTCTTCCAATAAATTGAACTGCTTAGTAGTCATAGTCGCTGTCAGTAAAACTTTCACTGCTATTGTTAAAATCACCAAAACAAAACAAACCCAAAACAAATCCAAAAAACAATGTCCCCCCCCAAAATTAACAACCCCTCCTTCCCCCCATATCAACAAAACCACAGTTTCAAGTAGGGGGCAGAAAAGATCAAATAAGCAGGCAAGATGCATACATACATTCAAACAATGTATCAGCTGACTGAGCAGACTTTTCTTAGAGTATAGTCCTTAACTTTTGAAAAGAAAAAACAAAGAACATGGGAAAAAAATCTTCACTGCCTTGTCTCGCAAGTAGCCATATTATAATGCATCAGAGGGAAGCATCTAAAAATGGGTTAAAACCTGCTTCCAGCAGATTGCTACAGTAACTATTTTATTCTATTTCCCTTAATGCCTGAAAGAAGGATTAAATGCATGTTAAGGAGTTTCTAATTGAAATAGTTCCCCATTATACTTTTAGTCCTACTGTTCAGGTGGGCCCTGGGTTACAGAGTACTTTAAACCCATTCACGACGCAAGGATAACCTTTGGGCGTGTATTCACTTTTTGCCTCTTCCCCACGTTCAACATTTAATCCTTCTACAGACTGCTAGCAAAAGCTTCTTCCTCTCCAGTGGCAACACTAGCTTTCGCTCCATTAGCTGTAGAAAACATTGACATGCAGAGATTGTTGTCACTTGAACCAGATTACTCAAAGCACACATAACTTTCAAATACTGTCGATACAGTAGGAAGAAATGCTTGGATTTCCTGAGTAATTTCGTTCTGAAGCCAAACACTTTTAATGGCACGACCACAATCCCGAATTACTTTTGCATTCATTCTCCTCCGATCTTTAGCCTTGTTTGAAGAATGAAAAAGAAAATTTCTACTTTAGGGACGGGATCCACCGTGGCTTAATTTTTATTTTTTTTTTTTCCTCCATCAGAGCCCAGAGCAAAAGAAACAGCAGCCATAAAGGTCCTAGCCACTGGAGCAGAATCTGGCATAGAAAACTCAGTGCTCTTCGGGAAGCCGTTCAGCTTTAAAAAGGAAAAAAAAAAGAGAAGGGGGGGGAAGAATTAGAATCTCTGCTGGTCGAACAGGTGAATCATCCATTTACAAGAAAGCTGTACAGAGCGCACTGCTGAAGAAAAGATTTGCCAGTGCCCCCCACCCCTACCCCTGTCCTTCACCCTCCCCTCCAGAATGATACTTCAGATTTCAGAACATTTTGGATTATTTAAAATATTATTTCAGCTGATGATATAATGCAACATTATATAAGAGCCGTTTCTTTGTCACTGTGCACCATTCAATCAGTTATGCCTCAGACACAAAATAGTTAAAAGAAACAAAATATATATATGAGAGATATATATGTATAGCAGTCCCTAGATTTCATTCCATTTCTTTTTTTAAAGCTGATCATGATTTAACAAACAATTTTGACCACAGCTTTCAAATCAATAATTAGAATGAAAAATCTCTCCCCTCTATAAATATGACATTAACATAATTATACCACCCCCATCGCATAGACCCATCCTCTTTAGGGAATACATCTGATGCTCTGAAGATGGAAATCAGTCAGATTTTAGTTGCTCTCAAACGTACCTTTGCTTCTCACTGACTGACTGGCTTTACCTTCCATGCACACACACAGTCACTAGCACACACACGCACACACACACACACATACACATGCGCGCGCACATACACACACACACGCACAAAAAGGCAAGGCAAAGCAGCGGATGCTGACTCAGAGCAGTTGTGTGTGGAGGGGGTGGTATCGGCTGGTATTTTCACTGCACTCATCATTAACATTAACTCACTCTCTAGCATCCACCCTCTCTCAGACCTGCTGGACTGCAGCATTTGCATGACGCTGTCACTCTAGCCCTTGTGGGTCAGATGTTAGAAGAAAAAAAAAGCCTCAAGGCTCTCATAAGGAATGCCTTCATTTCTTCCAAAAGGTCCCTCTTCTTATTTTTCCACCTTTCTACTTCCTCTGTTGCTGTGTCTCAGTTGTTTGACATCTTTCCGGAAGAAAATGTCTTGAGCTGCAATAAGCCAGTAGTCAGTCGGTCCTCCCCTCACCTCACACTCCTATTCCCACCCCCTTTTTTTCCTAATCAATAAGACAGATCTCCAAATGCAGTTGTGAAAACAGTCTCTGACACACAGACTTTCATCCTCGATCCTCTGCCTCAGGAATAGCAGGCAACCCAGGCTCACACGTGATGTAGAGAGAAATAATGCCAGTAATTCTTGAACAGTCTTAGGAGTTTATTCTACGCCTTCTTCATTTTTTCTTTGCTCGAATAAATACCAGTGGGAAGGACACACTAGCTCTCAAAGGCTACAAGGAATCATTTCTTCAGACAATAATGAGCATTAAAAAGACTAATATTAATCTTCCTCAAAATTAATGCTATATTTCCCCCCCACACACTCATTGTGCTCTTTATAAGTAGGAATTGTCTCATAGCCAAAACACTGCCAGGGTCTGAATGACCATTCACTGTGCTGAAATCGTGAGTTTCTGGACTTCAACTGGTATTTAACTGGGCTAAGTAATTTTTTTTCTCTTTCTTCTATTTATTTACTTTAGACATCTTGATTAAAATAAAATAAAATAAAAAATAGAAGCTGCTTGCGTCAGAGGGAGCACTGCAAGAGAACAATGGCAATACACCCGCACCACCACACCGAGTACTGAAAGTGCATGTTTGAGCTACGCTTGTGTATTTATCTGGAGGGTATTTGCTCCGTGTTGGTAGAGAAGTCTGTGCACATACATGTACATTGAATACACACACACAAACTCAAGACACATATATAAAATATACAACACAAAACAAAGCACAAAGGCTGTTAACTGAAACACAGGCACAAGTTGTCGGACAGGCTATGAAAATCCACAGAGCATAATTATTGTGTGCATTTTTACCTTGTTCCTTTGTTCTTAAGGCAAGGGACTTTAATGACTTACGGTGTTGACAATCTTTCAGCTTTTCCCTTTTTACGCCAACAGTATTTGGGAATTATTTTTCCAGAGAATACCACACCACTGTGATTCGCGGTATGAAAATTATTTACCAGAGAGGGGAGGGGGATGGGACAGGTGATACGCAATTCGCCAGCCAATTCTCAGAGCTGCCTGGTGCCGTAGGAACTCTTGGCAGGTCCCAGGATGCAGTGCTACACTGCAGCCCAGCCTCAGGTAGCCGTCTGGCAACCTAACGGTGGCAGCAAACGTGAAGGGCATCTTCTCACAGGAAAGGTCCAAAAGAAAACGCCGTGCAGCCCCAAAGTAAGGAAAGGAAGCCAGAACGCTGGGGTACACGCCCTAAGCCCAGTTAGCATTCACTTACGACCGGCTGTCATGATGGTAATTAATTTCTTAGGAAAAGGATGGATGAAAATAGACAATTAGGAAACAGTTAAATTTGTAATCTCAGAGAAAGGGAGAGACAGAGACAGACACACACCCACAGACAGAGATAGAGAGTGAGCAGAGAACGCCAAGCATGAGACAACAAAAACAAGACCGAATTCCGATTTGGGGAATTATAAAAAACCAGGATAACAGCATTCAGCTTAGCATTTACTGAGGTATAAAAAAAAAATTAACACATGCACAGCATGGCTTAAAATACTTATTGCCATCAACAGTCTCTGGCGGATGCTGGCTTCTTACTGCTACACGTACATTAGATTGGTCATCGCCTCTTAATCTCCTTTTGCTCAGACCCATCCATTTTTTGCTGCTCCAGCATCTGTGCCCTTTATGCTTTTTTTCTGTATAGTTACCCACAATACCCTGGATAAATTAATGTCACGACCTTGCTATGGCTATCAGACAGAAAAAAAAGTCTACTATTTTAATAATTGAACGTGCGCGTACAGCAAACTGCCTACTGATCGCCCAGCTTTGTGGACTGCCTCCAAAAGCAGCCTTTGCTAGCTCTGCGAATCAGAAACAACAGATGCAAATATTAGCCACATAGCACCGGCTCTCTGCCTTGCCTTTCTTTTTCTTTTTACAAACCCACCCTTTTCAGTCTGCGCCATTTCACGTTCCCTGCATCTGCCCCCTCAATGGTTAAAAACATTAGCCTGCCGAAATTAGAAGCTTTTGAATAAAGGCATGAAGATGAGGGAAAATTATAAATGGTTGAAGATTCTGGAAATTTATATCCAGACGGTGAGTAGGGAAGAGTACCCAGGTTCAAGTGCTGAGCCTCACTCAGGAGCACCTCTGGGGCCAATGGGACTGCAGACTAGATTAAATCAATAGTCGTCTGAAACGAGATGTCGTAATCAATCAGCTCAATTACCACTGTCATAGATCTGGGCTTAAGGCCTTTCCTGATTCCACTCTTCTAATCATTAACCCTTATACATCCTCCAAACAGGAACTCACGCTTGCTCTGCTGCCCTACCTTTCAGATCATCAAAGTTTGACTTAGCACTTTGCCCTCATTTTCCCTTTCTCTATTTAAATAGTATCAGAATGGGTCATCACGAAACGTTTGTAAATGTGAAAATGACAAGGTTAGATGCACTCCTTTAAATGTACCTATTATATATTTGCTGCTGTGTGCTTATATATTATTATTACGCCTCTGGAAGTGGCTGGGTGGATCAAAGACTGCTGTTTAATTAACATTCAACTCAACTGTTTCCTTGGAGATTAAAAATAGAAGACTAGTTGAATTAAACTGAAGCTGTTCACTCCTTTCACTAACCCAATATTACAGAACTCTTCTCTCAACCTACTTAGGAGCAACTTGTTTCTCGTTAAACCACTAGGGAAATCCATTTTCAGCTTGAGGGTAAGTACGAAAAAGTTGGAAAGACATTTTTGTATGCATGTCTGAATTTCACAGAATTGCCTATTTACATTTTGCATCCACAGTACAGTAAATCCTCCTGCAATGCAAGGAGAAAAGAACCATTTGGTTTGAATACAAGCAGAACCCCTTTGAAATCTTGCCAGTAATTGTTATTTGCTGTATGAAGCTTAAATGTCATCTATTTAACTTTTTTTTTATTCTTATGCAGGTCCTGAAAAGATCTAAAACTTGTCATAAAAATGCTCCGGCAACTGTCACATATCCTTCTCTCCGATTCTCAGGAGGAAAGAAAGAACCCAGGTAGCAGGTTTCAGAATTTTGGTCTCTAAAATTTAATTCATTCTGCTGGTGGACTCAAATAATATCAGTGGAAGAAATCCCCATTACATTTACAGTTACATCACTGCCTGTACACTGCCTCTGTTTCCAAGCAGAACCACACCTTTTTTTAACCACAGATTTGCTTTTCAGCTGGAGAAACCAAACACAGCCTTAGTCCATGCAGCACTGCAAATGCCAAATAGCAGAATTAGCCTGTGCCGTGGCAATGATATTTTGGGGAGGAATTTGTGCTCCTAGGGGTGCTAGGAGTGGGTGTAGGGCAAGGGCAGTAAACAGATGTTTGACAGCAGAATCTGAGGCTGGGGGTCTGTCTGCAGGGAGGGCACCTGCCGGGGCAGGACACCAGGCTACCCAAGACAGGCTATAATTGGAGATCGATTGCTGGATTTAATGACCCAGCCGTTTTCATTAGTAGAAACCTAAAAAAAAAAAAAAGAAAAAAAAAAAAAGGTCTAGAAAATGATTCAGCCGCTAACATAGGTGCTTTTTAAGAGGCTTATAACTCAGCCAGGAACAACTTTGTTGCAATAACTGACGCCTCACAGATGGAAAAAAATAACCTCAGCTTTGCATCTTTTCTGGGAAGGATTTAGCTGACAGTGGGATGAGATACAAAAAGAACCTTCACTCTGTCCTTTAGAAATGCTAAACTAATGCAGTGCACCAGACACCACCTTAAACAGGATGAAGGGTACTGCTCAATTTTACAGGCAGCAAAGACTGTGAGCATCATCCACAAGGGGACAGCATTCACATCCACACTGGAAAGATGCAGTTTGTGTACAGGCAGAATAGAATGAGACTAGTAGCCATTGCTGAAACGACCCCCCATCACAAAAAGAAAAAGGAAAAAAAAGAAAAGAAAAAAAAAAGAAAAAATAGGTGTTTCCTGGGTTATTACTCATGGACAGAGAGGGAGGAGAGGTGAGGGTAGATGTGGATGTCAGATATCAAATACCATTCAAATACAGGATGAGCCTTTTGTTTCTCAGACAGCAAGAGTAAGGTGGTTTGCAGTATTAATACAAACTTTGTGTGAAAGATAAGGATTCCCTGAAATAACAAATAACGATGTTAAGAGAATGAGAACACAAGAATTAGATAATACTGGAGCAAAATCAGAAGGTGTCTAACACAAAGGGAGAAATGCACTAATATAAAATGTTATTCTGATTTTGCAGTTCTCATCTTCATAATCTCGGTGTGCTCCAATAGGAGGTAAACCCTCATCCCTCCTCTTTTTCTAGGAGGAAAAGCTTCATCACAATGCTCATGAAAAGGATACCAGTCAAAATAAAAGGTTTAGCTTCCCGTAATGTAGTTTTTAAATGACTCAAAAATGAGACCGTCTGAGTGACCTGTGTCTAAGTATGTAGTTTTGTGTGATTGCCCACGATATCTTCTCACCTCACTGATGAACAACAAGAGGAAAAGACGTCATAAAAATCCCACAGCTATCTAGTTCCAGATCTATCACAAAAATCTACCCTCTTAATTTATCTTTTTAGAAATGCTACACCCAGAATTTGTATTATTTTTAGTAACAGTGCCTTTTGTAATTCAGCTGAAATTCCCACCGATGAAGGATTAAAAAATATACAGACTACTTAATCTCTTACAGAAAGGAAATCACACAAATAAAATTACAAAGAAACATTAATTTCTTTACATTAATTTATTTTTCTTCTCTCTCCTTCTTACTCTAGAAATGCTATTGTACCATCTCCTTGCTGACTTGTCAGTTTACCTGCCCTTTATTAAAACATAGACATGTGACAGCAGAAATTACTGCAGTCTGAATTACTTTGGAAGTATATGAATACTATTCAATAGACCTTGATTTCACTGACATTTTCAATTAAAAAAGTAATTATTTGTGAAAACTAACCACTATGATATTTATTCTTCTCTGACCTATGTTTTCTTGAGCTTCAACAGGATGAAATAATGAATGAATTAACTTTTCTATTTATGAATGCTTTTTGTGCTTATTTCACTAATTGCTTTTTGTTACTGCTTAAATACCGCACCACCACATTGTGAAGAAAGGGCCTGGTACTAAAATGAAATTCCAACTGTTCATAAAACAGTATTTGACTAAACAGTCAAGTTTGAGTTTGCAGTCTGTTCGATAATAAAGATGTAAAGTGCCAAGCACTGTTTTAAAAATCCCACTTCATAAATTTTCCAGTA
>NW_009917703.1:0-33458 GCF_000696875.1 Nestor notabilis | reverse complement strand
GCTCTTTCCTTACTAATCAGGTATACATGTATATAGATATATATATAAAACCAATAAAAATGCAAGATTATGTAGAACAAGATCTCCAAAATATGTTGTTTATACCCAGAAGGCACCCTTCATGATGGTTAGACACTATTGTTGCAACCATCAGTGGGCCTGATCCTGCGAATAGGGCAATTCAAGTAAGTTCGTTTGGATGCATAGTTTCTGAAATTATCTGAATTACCTTTCTGAGCACCAGTTCTTGGATACATATATGTCAAAAAGAAATTAAAGGTATTCTTTACATACTGCAAACAGTAACAGGATGTACAGAATTCTGCTCCAGACAAAATACCCTCTTATTTTCTCAACAATGTGATTTGAAGGTAATAATTCGTGAGAAATATTCAGACACACCATTTCTACAGCCTTGGTTTTAGAGGTTTCAAAAGTAAGCTGGAGAAAAGCAAAGCATTTTAATAAGAAAATACAAAATTACAGGTTCAATGCTTGCAAAACCAGAATATTTTAAATTTTCTAGACAGTGAAGGTTAAAGCTATCCTGCATTCTCACAGTTCTCTCTGTCCTTTCAATCAATCTCATTGATTTTTTTTAAAGGTCAGAGGCTATACCTTCATTGATCAAAGAAACAGCCTGACACAGCGAAAGAGTCTGCCAATTCCAGACAGATCAATCACACCTTTGTCTGCTTTTGATACATTATGGTTATTTATTCTGCATCACCACGACTTTCTGTCGCATGACTCTTAATGTAATAATGCTGCTCAGGCACAACAATAAAAAAGGGGGGAGGGGAAATATTCTATTTGAAATAGTTTAACCACCTCTCTGGTATTTCTGAGGTGGCTTATGATGGAACTTAGCCAGTTTGTGTCATTTCGTTTTGCCTTGGAAAAGAACTCCTCTTCTGGTATTTAGCGCTCCTTGGTCAGTGTTTTGAAAGATTTTGTAAAGGCAATCCTGTGAAAATTGTTCGTGCAAACAGTTTTTAGAAAAGTGATTAGATCTTGATAGGACAATAACTATAATATAATCACAATCATAATTTTCCATATTAATAAACCGTTTTAGAAACGTTTTAATAAATAGAATGTAACTGATACCCAGCTACAGCTACTGACTGCTCTATGACTGTAAAATGAAACTAAATGGTCAGCCTAAAATAATTGCTGGGAAATATTGCTGAATAAACAGATACAAGTGCTGAAAAGCTCCTGGCTTTGCAAACTATTATGCTGAAAGCCAGCTAAAGCTTTAAAAAATGCTCTATATGCTCACTGTCTGTCATGACTGAAAGTTATATGCTATTATTTGTTGTTCTGTGGCATCTGCAAGAAGCTTTAAAAACTATTGTTGGTCTAATATCAAATCTTTCATTCACATTTGGTAGCCTATCACTTCACAAGCAGTTGCACTACTTAAGAAAAATCAGTTGTGATATTTTTTATAAGTAAAAGCATTTAAATCCATTTCTAAAGGTAAAATTGTAGCCTAAGAGAAGTCAGTGGCAAAATGCCCAGTGACTTCAGTGGAGTCAGGATTTCGCTACAAGAAGTCACTTCTCAACTCCTTTCACCCAAGCTACCTTCAGCAGAAAAAGGAGCTCATGGGACTTCACAAGATCATGCTCTTGTAAAGAATTTAAAATAAATTACACATTTCTTAGCAAAACAGCTAACAAAGCTGTGATGATCTCTCTTCACCATGCAGGCCTTGCAAAGACAGTGGAACTGTTCAGTAAAATTAAGCATGTAAATCATTGCAGAATCAGGATATCAGGTAATAAGATAATCACCATCCTTAGAACATTAAAATAAGATATATGATAATCCAAACAGTAGGCATTAGTTTCTGATTTCATTGTGCCTGCTTTGTAAATTATTATGCACCCAATTTACAATTACATCAGCATTATTATGTAGAGCAAAAGGTAAGTGGTATACAAAGCTGAAATATTAAACCCATTAAAAACTTATGAGTTTGACAGAGTCCCTACATGTATTTGTGTGCATGCCAAGAAATGCATTTTAAAACCTTTAACTAAAGGAAACTGCCTTCCAGTGATAAACTGCAATGTCTAAAAGACATTGCTGAAATGCTACTACCACTCTCAAAGGCCAAGAGACCTTAAAAACGGTTGCTGGCTGACAGCATTACACAAAAACATACAGTTTCTTCTGTAAAGAAATAAAGCTGAATGCACAACATTTCAGAGAAGTTTTGAATAAGTCTATTTGTCCGGCTTACTTTGCAAAGGCTCTGTAGAAAACAGCACCATAAACACTTTCAGTCCCCACACAAGGGCTAAACAAAGAGTCCTCTTTCTAGCCATTTAATCCAGTAATTTATTTTTTCAACCATCACATAAATCGAAACACAGCTGTAACCAATGACTTGCAGATCCAGTTCCCTGCCAGCTGGATCCTGTTCTGCTGAAGCAGCAAGATTTTTACATTGTTCACTTCTGTACATCTGGAGAAATCATTTGGGTTCAAAGGTGACTAGAAAAGCTCTTTAAATAAACTCAACCAACAGTGAAGAGAGGCCTAAGTATCTACAAAAGCTACGTGGAGTTCCATTAAAAAAGTTATTTTTTTTCAAATGAGCACATAGAGCAGTTTGTTTCCTTAAACATTTTATGATTTTGACATTTTAATTGAATTATCCACTCAAAAATGTATCTTGATAATAAAGAAATATTTACTACTTTCCAAGAACTTTCAAACACAGTGTCAATATTCAAAGGTGATCACAGTCAATAGTTTGTGTACTTATCACATCTAAAAGAATCATCAGAAAAATTGCGGTGGGGTGAAATAAAATATCAAAAATATACCTCAATTAATGCATCTTAGATGTGGTCTGAAATTCCATTCAACTTTAAATTAAAGAAAAAGCAAACAATAAGAAAGCATATGCTGTACTTAGATATGCTGAAGCTGGAATCTTTTAGAAGGCAATCCTTAAAACGGCCTTACTACAAAAAGTCTTCATCATCCCTTACTGCATGAATCTTCTAGTTAAGTAACAAAAATGTCCCTGACATTTAAAACTGCACACAGTAAATTGATTACAATGCATCATTTCCTTTAGAAAAGCAATCACAAAGCAAAACAGTAGAAGCTTTCAGAGGTAAATAACAATGAATATTGAAGTCTCATATAATCTGTGTCTCTGATTACTTTTCAGACAAAATAGATGCTCAAATACTTTTACAATGGAGTGGTTTGATGCCTTGTCCAGGTCCCACAAACAAAACAAAACACTGAAAGTCCTTATGCTAGGTCTTATTTGCAAATTCATAAGCATGAGTTCTTAATAACAAAATAAACAAAACTTTCCATTGGATGTGTGTTTCTCTTCAAGCAAGTAAGCAGGACACATCCAGAAATGCCCCAGTTGCTTAGGTAAAGATGCAGTTCCTTTACTGCACATTATTAAAAGGTATTTCAAAATTCAAATAGGGTTCGCTACTGTCATTGCTTCTTTCCCTTCTTTAATACTTACTGTTATAGCTGTTTTGAAACAATGCTGATAAAAGTATCCTTTCTGCTTGCCACTCTGGCCACATCTCTGCACTGGCTTCATGTTATTGCCCATTATCTCCTCTTCACAGATCAACTGAGTAGTTACCTCACCTTCAGCTCTTGCTTCTTGTTGTCTACTCTTGCCTGCACTTTCCCCCTTCACTCGTAATTATAGGAATGCGGTATTAAATATGCTATCTATGCTCTGTTGTGAAAATACGAGCACTAAAAAAAGTAAAAACAAAAAGGAAGGAAAATATCATGTCTTTAAAAGTCAGATAAACCAGATAAGTCATCTGCAAAAATTAACATGCAAACTCATAACCAGGTAATTACCACATCACTCTAGGGCAAACTTTAGGGTATTTAGATGTGCATTTCTGTCCATTAACATGTACAGATTTACGTAAACAGTCTAAAATTAAAAGTATCTAGCTTGTACTTAATTACAATGTTTCTGGAAGGCTTTCTCCCTTTAGTTCCTGATATGCATTTATCCTTAACTATGGTTGAGTCTTTGCCTGATAACTAGTGTATCACAGAAGGAAGTGAATTTTGACAGAATGTAAGCTGCCACTGCCCAGTGATTGAGCTTCTGCTGTGCCTCCCATGATCAACTTTGCCAAAATCATCAGAATGATTCAAAAGTATAAACTCCATTTACCATGCATTCTCTGCAGTTCTTTGATCCCATCACCAAAACAGCTCTCTGTATTTCAGACTCTGTCTTCTCAAAACTATTTGCCTTCATTTTTAATAAGCAGATTAGTATTTATTACCCAATTCAGATATCACCTATGACCCGTTATGTAACATTATCTGCCTGCCTGTCTGCCAAGGGTTCAGGTAGATCTGGGTAACGACGAGTCACAATTGGAAATACACCCTTCAGAGGCCTGGGACAGTCTAGGAAAAGTAAAATAGTCTGGAGAGAGCTGTTACCTTATTTTGTTAGGTGACTTTGGTTGCTCAGAAAATCTTGCTTAACTCTCTCACAGTGCAGTTGGCAGTACAGATGGTATTCTGATTTATCCAGGAATGTAACTCCCATGGCAGACCCTGAGGCAAAAGCTTTGGTCTTTTTAATATCTATCTGGTTTAAAACCTAAGCTCTGCTGAATGAATCTCCCAATTTGAAATCCAGCTCTCCGAGCTAGAAAGACTGAACCAGAGATTTTTCAGATCTGACGTGTCAATTTCAGAATGTGCTAAGCCAGATCTTTTAATTATCTAAATTCTTGTTTGGCAAATGTTATGGGTGCTTCTATCTAGGGGGTTGGATAATTATGCTTATCTTCTACAAGGTGTTTAGTTATGCCAGTTTGCATTGCAAAGTCCTTTACGTAACCTGTACCACTGGGTGCTCTGCAGCAGGGATGAACAACTTCCTAAGGCTGAGGTGCCAGACTTCACACACATCTCCTGTATTAGAGACAGAGCTTGTCAATAGAAACTGAACAGGGAGCCAGAAGCTGCTGCCATTTAAAGATGAGTGATGTTGCCAATCACCTTTCTGGCAGACTCTTGCTCCCGTGCAAGGAAGCAATTCCCATTTGCCAGTTCTCAGCAAGTGTGCAACCCAGGACCTTCAACCCTTAGCTTAAATCAGGACATCTGCCAAAAGAGGTGGTCATTTCTGACCTCCCTCCTGACCTCAGTCATTTGTTCCTCCACCTTGTTTGTGCTGACACTTGCATCTCGCCGCTGCATCATAAAGCAGATGAGGGAACTGACCCAAAAAGCAAACCAGAATAAGAGATTAATTTGCAACAGGATCAGTCCTCAATCTGGCCCATGAAACAGTCACATAAAGTAAGTGCCAGCACAAAAGGCCAGGTGGAAAGGACTGCCACTGGTAAGAGCAGTTCTTTCGGTGGCAACCTGAACTTAGGCAGAATATAAGTGACCCTATACCTAGTTGGAACCAGGAGCTATGTGAACTGTGGCCTCTCCAAGTCACCTCTTTAGGACACAAAGGGTCCCCATCTTCTGTCTTTGCACCAGTCTTACTACACTCCCTGGCATCCATGTTGAGCCCTGCAATACAAAATTAAAAATACTGTTGGAAGCCAAGATATGAGACTGTATTGCAGCCAGAGAGAAATGAGAAGGTACAGCCAGAGGGTAAACGACCAGACACTCCAGGAAGTATCATGTAGAAGGCTGTTCAAGGTGGTCAGAATAGTAAATGAGACATTAGCAACAGTCAAGTAATACATCAAGGCTATAAATAACTGTGAAATTAGGTATTAACAGTAATCATAAACCACAAAGGAGGTGCTCAGAGATTCCAGTACACTTGAAATGAAAATTACTGCAGAGCTAAGGATAATTGTGACAACAAATTGAAGACCAAAATGAGATCTGATTTTCAGACACTATGAAGAAGTTTATTTGAACTTTACCAAAAAGGTCTGAAATGTAACGTATACATATAATTACTTGTGAAGTTTTCTCCTTGCCTGTATTTCATTCCACTTATCTAATTTAGAACAGTGCTCTCAGTCAATTATTTACAAAGATAAAATAGACTGGGTTAGGGTTCTCATAAAGTCTATTACAGCCATAAACCATACAGAGAGAATCAATAAATTCTATGTTATCTCCAAACAGCATTCAGCATTTTGCCTTTGGTTTGTTGTTTTTTTTTTGGTAGGTAACGTGCCTATCACTGATGTAGTCAGTACACTTTTCATTGGATTTTAATCTACAGGCACACACCACAAGGCAAACATATGCCTTTTCCTTCACAAATAAAGTGCCATCAGACACCGCATCCGTGTTTGTAAATCATTTTCGAGATGCTGTGTTCTCACACGTGCAATCTGAGAGCAACAACATAAGACGAAACGTATCATTGTGAAACATATCACATCCATTACTTATGAAAAAAAAAAGGTGGAATGGCACAAACCACAGCTAGGTCTATGTTGTGCCCTGAATTCTTAAGCAGAACATCTCGTCACAATGACTGAGCATTTCAGCCCAAAAAGGACCATGCCTCTCTAGGGATCACAGGATTTGCAAGTGCATCAGAAATCCACATGATGCATGCATGTGACAGACTGCTGGGAGTCCACCAGCTGGCTGAAAGAGACCAGCAACGTGTGCAACCAGGCAGCTTGAAGTATTATTGCACATACAGAAAAAAAACCCCGTTCCTGAGCCCACACTAATTTACCTTTGAAATAGTCCCCAAGACACAACTTCCTGTTTAATAAAGTAAATTTGAAATAAAATGTTAGCTTAAAGCACTTCATTTGCACATCCTTGAGAGGATACGGCCTTCAGCATGGACCTGAGGAGATGTAGGTATCAGATAATAAAGATACCTTTCCTTCATCTATGATTATTAGATTGCAATGGCACCTTGAAAGGCACAGTTCCTGTGTGAAATCCTGCTGTATGGTCTTGCCTCCCAGTGTTCAAAACTGCAGCTTAGGACAGCAACATGAGGAAACTGACTAAATCCTCCTTAATACACCTGTATTCTCCATGAAGAAGAGAAAGCTGCACTACACTTTAGGAAATAAGCTTCCATGCCAGCATATGTGATGCCTGAAGGATAACCAGCAATAGGAAGAATAGAAATTTTAGTCCATTATGTAGCATAAAAATGGCTATAATGGGTTAGATCCAAGGGCCTCCTCACTCAAAATCCTGTCTTCAACACTGCGTGTAAAAAGGGTGCCAAAGGTCTTCCTTTGAATTAGACAAGCACAGATGATACATCTAACAAAAGACTATGAGGTGGCTTTAAAGGAAAGAGAACTGATTTGGATATTACTAAGATAGATGCCAGGTGAGAATAATGAAATAGCACAGAATTGTAGTAACGTTTTCAGGAATTGAAGGAGGACAGAGGGTACATAGGACACGTAGTGGTATAGTAATCTGTTCTTCTGTACTCACTAAAATTTCCCTGTTTCCCAGATCCTCTCTGTTTTGCATGGATATTATTACAGTGACTTCAAAGCCTCTTTGCAATTATTACATAAAGGTCAAATTCCATGCTATGTTCAACATGAGCAGTGGTAACCACACTGCCTTTGAACGCAAGTTCTCTAGTGAAAGGAATCTCTTGTTACCAACAAGCGAACCAGTTTATACAGTCAGACTCTGAAGCTTGCTGAGTGCAGGTACCCCAGAAGACAAAGCAGCAAAGCCAACAAAACCCCAAAACAACAGGTAGCCAACAGTAATGTGTTTTTTAATAATTACTTTTGTTTTCTCTCTCCGTCATGGGATCCTTTGGGATCCAAACTGTGAGCTTTGCGAAGAGAGAAAAGTTATAAATACAAGTTCTAATGACAAAATTAGTTTGAAGATACTTTCTCTAGGTGAGTCTGATAAAATACAATTAAAAGTTATTATGCACTACACATCATAAAATACAAAAATGACTAATTTAAAGACAGAATTATTCCATTAATAAAATATACAGGAAGCTGAGTGAATATATTACTCTACAACACTACTGGAGCATTAAAGTTCTTGTAAAGTGATAAGCCAGCAAGTGAGAGACTGTTATATTTTTTTCTTTATTAGACAGAAATAGTATACTCTGGACAGGGTACAGACACCATAATCATAGATATTTGAAAAATGAATTACCAAAATTTTCTGTGGATTTTAGTTAGGTAACTGCAAGCTTTCCAGGGTTGCAAAAAACCTCTGATCTAGCCAAATGTGAAGTCCCTAGACTTATGCAGTGGTTCATTCCAATGCAGAAGTGGCAGGCTGCTTTGCTAAATCCATCTGCAAGAGAAGTGCCATGTGACCCTTCTCCATAGTTAAAGTGGCACTAATAAACCTTGATGATATTAGAAATATTGAAAACCATGTAGAAGCACAGTATTTTTCCAGCCTTCTAAACAGTTCCATTACACTTGCTTCATTCTTAGAATTCAGCAAAGGAGTCAACAAGTATTTTCATTATTTAGTGAGGGGTATTAGAAAGCGTAAGGCAAAGAACGCATGAGGACAGGCTTATAACATCACTCTCTCAATTTAAAATTGTCTTCTGCACTCTTGTCACTACTTTAGCTAGTGATCTCACAGCAGCAGCTTTCAATTTTAAATATCAGGTATCCAACTGTCAATAAATGCACAGCAAGTTACATTACATCAGCACAGTTTCCCCTTATTCCAAGGGAAAACTACTCAAATTGATTTAATATTCGTACTTATGTACTCCCATATTATGTACATTCATTTGTGGGGTAAATGAATGCTAAAGGGAAAGGAAAAGGAAGGAAAGACCATAAAGGACCAGTGGCACTCCACATTCGCTCATCTGGAGACTGGATATGATCATTAGTGGTCATGGTTGCGTGTCCCAGAATCTTTTCACTCTAAGTTCCTCCAGGTAGTATTCTGCTCTTAACAGGCACAAATTAATTGCCTCATTGTCTAAGCTGAAGACAGGATTTTTCTTTTGATTTACAAGAGTTTCAAATATGGCATTAACAGGTGTGGTAGTAAAATCCATTACACCTGTCTACATTTCAGCTTATTTCCCAAAGGGATAAAATAAACTTGGTGGAACAGTAACATTTCTTTCACAGACCATCCTTTCACTTCAAAATAAATCACCTAAAGTGATCTCAAGAAAATGATTTATCTGTGCAAACCCAGTCATGTAATTCATTAAGGTCTACTCACTCCTTTATTTCAGTACTGTGGTCAGAATTTACCCAAATTGGCACTGACTGTCAATGCTATTTCCCTGTATCCACAGTAGGAAATATCAGTACTTGAGATAACACTCAAGCATGGTAAGCATGGATGAATGCTGACTTTTACTGAAGACAACTGTAGGTTAGTGAAATGAGATGTGGCATCCTTTAACATAAGATTAATGAATTTTACTCTTATTCTAAGGCAGTCTAAACAAGGGTTTAAAATCAGCACTGAAGTAATTAGAATCAAGACTGTCAGAAGAAGCATGGAAATAAAAACATCATCCATTGTTTTACAGATTAATCAAGTTGAGTGAAATTGATAATATTTTAAGTGTCTGTAACTAGTAATTTTTTTAAGTGAGCATATGGAGACCATGTATGAAATTTAAATTTTGAAGTCATTCATAGTCGTACAAAACCTGTTTTCTGAATTTAAGTATGTACACAAACAGTCTGCCTTGAAGTGGGCATCATCCAACTGTTGCATAAACGACCACCATGCTCTTAGTAGCTTTGAGAGGGGATCACTGGAAAAAGCAGTGAGAGGCATCAGTACCAGTTTGGTGAGCAATACTAGTAAGCACTTTACAGACTAAATGGGAAAGACAACACTGATCAGGATTTAACACAAAGTAAATTAATTGGTAGGGTCTTGAATGTCACAATTCAACTTCATGTTTGGTTATATAAACCCGAACATGTCTACCTGCAGAAGAGTAATATTTGACTTAATTTTGGATAGTAATTAAGTAACTTTACATTTTTGAGGGAATAACCTACAATGCATAGACTGGACCCAGAAAATATATGGGAAAGACAATGCTGAAGGAGACATCATAGGTTACAAAAAGCATTTGTACTTCTATTTTTATAAAATGGTGAATAACATAAATAAATGCACTACATGTCATAAAATACAAAAATGACTACTTTAAAGAAAGAATTATTCCACTATTTATTTTCCACATTATTCCAGAAAGTCTTGGGCCAGAAAGTGTGCACTGCACATTTTCTCTGTATAAATTTGGTTTCTTGAGATAACCTATATATAAGGAAACTGTAAGATAATATTTTCTTATTTGCTATGGCTACTGAGAGTTTGCCAAAATTAGCCTAAAATGAGATGTAACAATCAAATGAACTTTCACTAGCTCATCCCGTTTTGGCCAGCCTTTTACCAGAAACACTTTGATAAACTGGAGGGATTTCAGAGAAAGACGAGGTGTGATTGGGCAGCTGCTAACATAGACTGGAGAAGAACTGTCAAGAGAGGCAAATATTTTAAGTACTTGCACAACAACAGCCTACAAGTTTTTGCTGGGCATTATCTCCACAGCAAAAGCACAATTTTTCCATAGAGGCGATTGTAGGAGAAGTGAGGTGCAAGTCATAAGTTCTATTTTATAGCAAGGAATTCTTTCTCACAATGAAGTATTTCCAGATAGTGGATAACTTCTACAAAATTAGCTTACACCAAACACGAGTAAGAACTAATCCTTCACTGGCTCAGTAAGCATAATGGATCATCTGTACCTCCAGCTCATATGCATTTTCATATGAAAATGAGGAAGTCAAAGAACCACATCAGTGGTAAGAATCAATAGAGAGGAGTCATCTCGGAGCATGGCAGCAGTTCAAGGGAAAATAGTTTCACCTGCCTTGATTGGGATTGAAAGGAGATAGCAATAGCAACTTCACAGTGAGAATTATGCAATTTCCCCATCCAGGGAACAGAGTTTTTTATGAGGATATGAAAACATTGTAAAATGTAGAAAATAACAGGCAGTATTTAGGGATTAAGATTAATTATATGATTTACTATTATCCTTACCTTTAAACTGTGGGGAGACATATGTAGCATGTACCTAGCAGAAAAGCCAGGGTCTGACTAACCACAGGTGTAACTCTGTAAACATTAACTTTCTAAGTAGTAACTAAAACATAAGCAAGGAAAAGGAACCCCATCAGCTGTTTCAACAGTGGCACAGACAGGGTAAATCTTGCACCACAGAAGGAACAGCAGGACAGAAAGGCTCAAACAAGATCTTCACTGATACCTCTTCCCTCTGGATTTCTGATCCAGAAGAAGAATCTGTACAGGATACTAAGCACCGTGTAATGGTTGATCCTACAAGTACTCTGATTTCAGTTTGAATTTACACATGTAAATTGCTCTCCCAAATTAAAGCACCTACAAGTTTGTATGCTTCTTGCAGTGACTGGCATTTAGATACTTGGGAAAATATATTTCTTTTACATATGTAAAATTTGCACCTCACTTTCACTGAATCTTCACTTACTGTTGAACATTGGAAAGAAGCACAATGTATTTATTCGGAAATAGATTGTCCTCTTCTTTTGTTCTTTTCTTCTCTACCAGAACAGTCAGAATAAGAGATAGTGCTGCTAGCAGTTATATGTTATCATCTGTACTGTATGTTGATTAATATCACATAGATCAGATCTTGTTGCCATTACTTTTTGGTTTGGGATGAGGGGATTCTTTTAAGGGGGGGGGTAAGGTTGCTGAAACCTTAACAGAGATCATAGGTTTTATCCAGTTGTCCACAATGACCTGATCTTTTTTCCTGGTATTTCTAAACTCATTTAGAAACTCAACAGAAGTCATAAATAATTATTTCAATGCCTACTATCTTTCATTTGACATTTTGTCAACCACTGTTGTAGTTCTGAGGGTTCCCTTTTGAAGTTCCCCATACAGCATGTTTTGAACTTGAGTACCCTAGCTAATTGTGCCATTTGCAGATGTTACCACCTCACTGTCTAACTTTCCAATTCATTAACACATTTATTTAGTAACAACCATCATAGCATGAAGCAATGGAGCAGCCCACTGTAATCTTTCAGCTATAGAGGAGGATGAGATGGAGGATGATATATTTTTATTTTGTACTTTGTCATCTAGTCATTTTTACACCATGATGAGGATTTCCCTCTCCTCCAGTGAGCACTTACTTCCTTAACAGCTGTTCCCATGGAGAAAACATTTTGAAGTCCAAAAATTATTTTAGATGATTCTCTTTCTCCTTCTTTTGTAATGTCTGCTAAAAAAAAAAAAAAAAAAAAAAAAAAAAAAGTGCAAAAAACAGCTAATAGAATTAATTTCTTTTGCAGAAAAAAGCTCTGGTAACTCATATTTGTGTAAGCATTCTTACTTTAAATAGAGCCTCCTCTAATTCCTAGTCTCTTTTTACTTCTTTCTATTGCCCAGAAATATACTTCACTGGACTAATCTGAAACAGTTTTCTGAAAACTCTTCACAATATTATTCAATTCTTCAGTATTGAAGAATTAGTACTATTTGTCAGTACAGGAAGTAAAACACGGCCACACCTATATAAGAAATGCTTGTAAACATGCGACATTATTCCAAAAGTAATTTTGCTTAATGAAAAAACTGAGCGGTACTGCCCCTGTCACAGACTACAAAGACTGAGAACTTTTAATTACACCAGTATCCACATACATCAAGCAAAGCAACCAAGCAACTCTAATCAGAATCAAGATCCAAAGACCAAATCACTTTTTGATTTTAACCCTTCTGAATCTCTGTGCAACTCTGAGGTCATCTCAGGAAAATGATGGCTTGTGGAACTTGAAAGAAACGCCTGTATGTTCTCTGAACTGGAAGCTTGCATCTCTAATTGTTAGGGCAAAACCTCTTTGATAGCGGTGGCTTTGTACCAGGTTTCAGTTCACCAAGAAGAGATGCCTGGTTACCAGTTTCTAACAAAGGTTCTCTGACCCTCTTGGTTTGCATTGTGGGTCTCACTCCCATCTTGGAATCTTTATATTCTCAAACTGTAAATCTTAAAGCTGAACCTTTTCCCACTCCTGTTAAACATTACTCCCACAGTTGTGGGATTCTTGAAATTCACACCTAAATATTGCAATTTAAGATCATATAGCTGTTCGCCACATACTTTAAAGAGTTAAGAGAGCACTGCTCACATAAACACTTTAAATTTGTCATTTCTACGGTGCAGAACATACAATTCACAGCTTGCAGCAAGTGGGAGTAAAATGGATTTAAGCCAATTTTGAGCCCTCTTTATCCTGGGCTGCTCCTCAACTCCTCACATAATTTATCTGTCTCTGAGTCTGCCCTGGTCCTAATGGGGAGAGCTCAGCTGCCCAGGAGTTTCAGTAGTGCCTGGCACTTCCCTGGTATGGTTGGCTGGGGTTCCTCAGTGCCTGCACTCTGCAGATCTTGCCTGTAAAACAGCCTAATAGCCATTTCCCTCCTGCCTGCCTCAAGAGAGCTCTCCTTCAGATGGACCAGAGCTTTTAGCACTGTGTCTGGCATCTCTGGCGGTCATTGCCACAGAAAAGATGCTAGGGCACAGGTGAGGATAAAGATGGCAAGTGCAGTTCTTCAGCTTCATCAATAGGAAGTCAATGCTGCAGTTATTTAAAGAAAAAAGTCTGAACTTTTCCATCACTGTTAACGCTCCTACTTCATATGCCATATTCTTCTTCTTTTAGACAATGAAGGTAACAACAAAGGAAATTTTAGTTTTATTTGTACAGCCAGTTTTACTTTCAGGATCCACTGAGCCTCAGCACTGGAATTTAAATCAGTGTTGTTTATTTAAAACACCTTCACTACTGTGTCTTTATATGTGCATACATTACATAGCTTTTAATATTTATGACAATGAAAGAGTATTATTAAATGTATGTTATTATTAAATATAAGAAATGCATTAATTTAAAGAAGACCTGTGGGGCAAGCTGTGTAATTACTACATTAAAAATACAATGTAAAAACATCACACTGATAAACACATTCTGATGCAATACATGGCCTCCAAACTGTGAGACAGAGCTTTTTAATTTAGAGCACAGGGGCTCAACCTTTAATGTACTGCCCAGAAAGAACTCCCATAAATATACATGAAACAACTAGCCATCGTTTTGGCAAATTAGAAGGCTTGTCTCTTGATCCTTCTGATAATGACATCCAGCATGAGCTCAGACAAACCACTTAATTGTCCAGTGCTCCTGCTCTTCACCACAGATGTCATGACACAGAAGGATGTCAGACTCCTAGGTACATTCCGTTTGTCAGAAACTGTCAGTGGTAAAGTATTAGAGGTATGTAAGAGGAGAAAGGCATGAGGACATTTGCTTTCAGAGTAACAAATCTGAATGCTTTCCTGAGTACAAGCTCCCTTTTAAAGAACACATGGTGAGGTTACCAGGGAAGATGATAGACTTCTAAAAGTTCATGTCTTCCATGTGTTTCTAAATATTCCCTAATGCTGATGAAAGTATTTGTAAAGCCTTATACAAGGATGTAACTCACTTAAAGGTACATCATACTTTCACAGTCATGTATTCACTGAAATGTCCAGTGAATTTTTCATAGTACTGTGAATTGTAGTCCTGGTAGTGAATAGTTTTATTTCATATACTGCTGATAGTTATATTTTTAAGTGAATGCTCTTGAACTGCTGTATATAAAGCTGCCTTATCTATTGATAATAGATTTTATACAATAAACAAATGATACAGGTTAGCAAAAAGGCAACACTTCAAACAGCGAGTCTGTAAATATTATTTGGTAAAAATTACTAAAGTTATTTACATTATGCTTTTCATTTTAGAATTATTCAATTTTCCTTCATAATCTTTTGCTGATTAATTTTGAACTGTTGCTGTGCAGTTTCAAGTAAACATTAATATTTACACTTATTGGATTATGCTATGCAGAAGATACTAAGATATGCAAGTACAAGGACTTTTAGGATTACCGAGTCAAATATTGTAGGATAATTTCCTTGTCTAATAGATGGTCATTAATGATTCATTTCTCCTTTGGCCTTGACAGTTCCTACTGCCCATTTCTCTTGGCAGCTGGGTTGGTTTTTTTTTTAATACTTTTTAATATTTTAATTCTTTTTATTAAATTAAATTAAATAATTATTTTGTCCATGAAAGAACTTGACTTTGTTAAGATTTCATTTGTACGCTTTATATACTTTCATGTCTTCTCTATAATGGTCTTTATTTACTCTTCACGTAACTATTTCACTGTAGCACAGAAATAATGCCTGGCTACATGCAACTCTTTCTTGGTAGTTGGTTGGTAGTTGGGTTCCAAGTTTCTAGAAAAGCTCTTACAGCTTAGGAAGGGACAAGATTGTTCTCACAATCATTTATCACTTGCCTTGTTCTTCTTTGAGTATAACTGAAGAAACTTTTATACTAACAAAATAATGAACTGAATACTAACTGAATAATGAAAAAAATAATAAACTACGTTAATGAAAATTTCACCCTGGAACAACAAAAATATTTTCTTAACAATTCTTAAATAGCTTTAAATTCCTAAGAAATATTAATATTCTAAAAATAATATAAATTACATGAATGCTTTTTTTTTTTTAAGATTCTTTAACAGGTCTTCAAGATAAAAGAAAGCCACATATATAGAGACAACGCTGGGGTAAAAATAAGATATCAGCTAATGTTCTGGCTTCCTTACATTCCATAGAATTAGAATTGAATGTGCATGCTCTCATTAAGGAATGTTCCTAAGTATTTGCCAAATATATTTACACATTTACTTCAATCCACAGGTTTAAAGTTCAAACTGTATTTAAAGCTGCTGAAGTCCTTTACAGCTCTGAGGCCATTCAGCAGTTTTTAGAAAAGCATGTATTTTCAAATGCTATTGCATTAAACAAAGATAGTAATATCATGCTATGGCCACTACTGATAAATAGCTGGGCCAGAATTTTATTTGAATATTTTAACTTCATTAAAGGATTTTATTTATTTCTTCTTATAGGCAGGTATTGTATTGTTTACGGTATCTGGATCAACTCACATTGAAATGAAAAGTTGAGTTTGACTGTGTAACTGTGAGCAAAAGCTTACATTAATAATGTGCCTGATACATTTTACAGAATTTTACTGTCTCATTATTTCCTATTTTTACATATATAATAATTGAAATATAAACTAACATTAGTGAAGCCTTAATTTTTTAAATGCACAGATTCTGTTTTCATTAATATCAGTTCTGAAATAAGTCTTCACTCAGGCTTCACTCAGTAAGAAATGTACTATCAGGCCTTAAAAATGTAACAACACATTTGGGAAACTTTGTTTAAAAGGTGCCGTATGTGAAATGCATTGACAAAAAGCAACTGTAAATTGGGAGCTGACTGGTGTAAGTACAGTTACATTTAATGGAAAGAAGAGAACTAACTGATAATCAGACTAGGCAGCAGATTCCTCCAGCACCATTTCATAAATATTGTAAAATAACTGTAATTCTCTCTGATGAGAAATTAGTATCCTGTAAATCAGGATTGTCTTTTAAAAGATAATGTTTTAAAATATTTTTCTTTTCCATCTCAAAACTATGAATATGATTCACTTTGTATTAACGCTACTCTTTGTGTAGAACAAAAGCTTTGAGATTACCTCAGATGAAGATCAAGGCAAAGAATAAATAACAGTTTCAGAACCATAGCAAGAGCCTGTTTTGTTGTTTAGCCATTTAACTTAAACAGAAATAATTTTATAACACCAAACTCTAATTTTGACAACACATAATATCATTATTTGATATCTCATACCATAAATATACACATTTTCTGGGTTTTATGGGATGGAGAAGGTAGTGTTCATGTATGGAATAGAGATGCAAAAAATCTCC
Source organism: Nestor notabilis (assembly GCF_000696875.1). NCBI lineage: Eukaryota > Metazoa > Chordata > Aves > Psittaciformes > Psittacidae > Nestor > Nestor notabilis. Next base: position 16,547 of record NW_009917703.1, on the reverse strand, counting down.
TCAAAACAAGAATCTGGATACAAATCTTCAAACTCCATCTGCGTGCTGAATACTCTGATCTCCATAACAAAAAAGCTAAGGTTAAGATTTTGGTATCTCAAAATGTAGATGTTTATGTTTTAACAGATGCCATATTCTGCAGATGTTTGCATAGAGCTGAAAAATTTGAAGCAGCTAAATTTTCTTTAAGGAGGTTGAAACTTATAATGACTTGACCAGTTTAGTGATATTTAGGGAACTAATGAGATATTCCATTAATATGCATCATGTGGAACTGCTATTACACTCTTGAAGGGACCAACAGACCACCATTCTGTGTCTGGAAGTGATCAGCAGTCAATAACTTCATTCTCTCATAAAGCACTTAATTTTAAAAGGGAAGAAGTTCTGTAACCTCAACAACTCTTCAGTGCATGGTTTGAATCAGAAATATTGCTACTTCTAGCACCACTGAACATACTGTTCCTATTCACGCAAATGTTTAACATTCTTAATTCTAAGTAGGAATTTCCCTAAATTAAGTTTTGTGGTAACAGGCTGCAGATTAATTACAGTTCATGTAAAAGCTGGGGTTATCTTATTCTGCTTGATTCAGACTTTTGAGTGGTTTATATTTGTCATTTATGTAAATAAACTGAGCAGAAGCAAAGGAAGGGCAGCCACATAAGCTAAATTCTCCCTTCTTATGACACTGTGCAGTAGTAATATGGCTGTATCATAATCATTTAGTGCTTGTTGTCTTACAGGAGACTGAACTAACAAGCATCATTAGATACATCGCCTAACTGTGTCAGTATTGGGCAGAATTATGTTTTTCTGCGTGCCCTCACACTGCATTTTCAGTTTATCTTCAGCTTTGAATTTTGTGGGTTCATAATGCTCAAGAGTGTGGGATAATTTTAGATGCTTTCAATATGTCTGGAGTGTGTGCAACTCTCAACTATCACTCTTCAGATTTACCAGCCTTCGAATTTAGACTTATAGTGGGTTTTCTGCTTAAAACACCCCAGAAATTGAACAGGCAATACAAAAACCTGTTCCCACAACGCCTTCTCTTTATTTACAAATACGAATTTTTGCCTGTGAATATTTCTTTTTAAAATAAATTTAACTTCTATTGTCCAATACACAACAGTTAATATTTTAGTTAACAAAATGTAGCAAGGTGGATGAAACAAATCAACGCCAAGCTACATCCTCATGTCTTTCCCCCACATCTTGCAAGTTCCCTTTGTTTCTTCCACCTTCCTGAACTCCTCTGCATACATGCCCAGATTCCCTTCTCTAAGTACAAATTCACAACCACTACAGTCCCATTCCCTGTATCCTCTCCCTTACTCTGTGTGTCTCCTTGATTTCCTTCCTCCTCTTACATACTCATGCTTCTTTACACGTAACAATTCATTCCCCCTATTCCTTTCTTCCTTCCACACAGATACATTATGCCTCTTTCTACTTTCTTCATTGATTAGTTCAGGTGTGAAGGTTTGGTTTGGACCATTCATTTCTAAAATTTATGACCACATACTGATAAATATAAAAGAAAAAGAAATATTATCTTTATAAAATAATTGACAGACTTCAAAACAGGATAACCTATTTTTCATGCTTTGTGATCTCTGCTTTGAATAAAACATACAATTTGAAAATGACTAGGAGACTGTGGCAGCTAGTTCTGCAGTATTTGTTCTGTATTTGGTAAATTTCTTATTAGTGAATAAAATCACAGATTTCCAGAAGTTACAAATTACTTATTTTCAGTGAAAGTTTTACAATGGTAATCTCTGAGATCTCTCCTTTAAAAGCCCATTCTACAAAACTTGAAAACTGAGATCTTTAATTTACCTTTGAACAGATATTGAGTTTGAGTGTTTGGGGGAAAAAAAGTCCTGAAGAAAGGAAAAGCATTACCAATTCATTATTTAAAGAGTAAAGTTTAACTATGAATTTTCTTTCTTTAAATATTTTCACACCACACCTCACTGACTTGTTGAAGTATTTGAGTTCAAGTTCCATCAAAAAATTCCTTACCAAGCTGTTTTTGCGGACTTGCATTAAATCCCCAATGAAACTTCTGACTGCAAGTTCAAATAAATTAAAGGACCAATCAATAAAAATGAAAAACAGCCTTGAAAATCATGTTGCCTACTAAGAACTGTCATTAAATTAGAGTCAAATTAAATTACACAATAACAAACAACAGCCACTCCTGTTGTTCCTGTATGAGAAAGTATCCTTAACACAAACCTCTACCTGCCTGAAGATGCATGCAGCCAGATGTTTGCTCTGGACTTCCAGAGGTCAGCCCTTGGTGAGGGTTCCCACGTCCTTGGCTACTGGCTTAGTGAGCTGCGTGGGTCTAGCCCCATGGCCTTGAATCAAAGCTCTTATCTGCTTTGGTATTTCTAGCTGCTCATACAGCTAATAAACAATGCATTCATTAGGCAGGCAGCATGTTTACGTCCATAGACCAATACTTGGACTTTTTTAGCCAAAAGAACTCAACCTGACTCATTGCCATGTTCCATTCCTTTCTTTTGGGCACAATGCTGCCTGTACCTGTCCTTGGTGGGGCAGCAGCAGCCCCTCTGCCTGTGAGATCCACCAACCATGCAGATGGGCTCCTGGGTGGCCCTAGTATGATGGTGCCTACTGGTGTTAAGCGCAGAGGTATGACTGGCTAGGCAGTGCTCCCTGCCAGCACTTGCCTTTACAACAGGAGGCTGGGGACAACACAGTCTTCCACTGTAGAGAAGTTGTCCCACAGCGCAGGGCAAGAGGTGGGAAGGAGTCATTTGCCTCCGTCGAGCACCTGCATGGCTGGCAGCAGTATCAATAGGTGTATCAGATATGCAAATTGCTTTCTCTATAAGTTTTTGGCCTCAGTCTGGACACAGGATAAAGCTTTAAACTGAATTTTACTTTTACTAAATTTTACTAAATACTCAAATTTTTCAAAGTTGCACATGTCTCTAATGCCATTGTTTATATTGTCTTGCTTGACAATAGCAAGAGGAGAGAAATATGGCACTATTGTCTCATAAAAGTGGCTAAGAATATACTGGCACTCAATATTTAGCTAAGTGTCTTACATTCAGAAGCATAACCTGGAGGCAGCACTGACCAATTTATATATTTAACATCCTGCAATTGCGTATCTTATTATGAGCTTATGGTCAAAAAGTTGTAAAAATGCCTTTGCACCTGAGGTTTCTCTTCTAAAATTTGCCCACATGTTGTAAATCAACAGGATGCAACCCCTAAATGCCAATGTATTTTTGAAAAATGTAGGATCGCTTCAAAATGTTACATTAACTATGAGGTAGATTCTTAAACTTTTCACTAAAATTTACATTTTGGCCATTCTTGTACACTTATACTTCAAAACTGAAATAATAATAAAGATACCTCTAAGTTCTCCTTATATCAGAAGCTAAATGCTTCAGTAGAACAACACGCTGTCCTGGGTTCAGCTGCAACAGTTACCAGCTAGTCTTCAACCACGACAATACTTTACAGTATTTTATAATAATGACTCTCAAAACCCCTTTTATCACCACAGGAACCATGTATTTCAAAAGTCACATCCTAAGTAAATGCCACCTGAAGACAAAAAATAGACTTCTAACAAAACCCCCCTGTGGCCGTAGCTAGACTGCCAGCTGTGGTGCTTCAGGTGGGCTCGCGCACGCAGTCATGTCTCCAAGTTTGTGTGGGCCACAATCAATACAGGCTGACTACTACTGAGAAGTTTCAGACACTGTCTTCCTACACAGCCAAAGAAAAGACACAAAGGCAACATGTGAATTAGGTGGTCTGAGCTTAGTTCTTTACAACACACAACCTGGAAATAAGTATTTGGGCAGTAGGGCTGAATAAATTAGAAATGAATATGATAAGATAAATACTGTTGAATAAATGAAGCCTAACTATAGATAAGAAGTTGTGATCATTTGGGCAAAGGAGCCAAGCACATTACTTAGCGTAGAGCTGAATAGCTACATAGGTCCACTGCTCTCCATGCCTGAGCTCACAAAGATGTCCTTGTATAGTGATAGCAGCTATGGCAGCAGCCCTCAAACATGGGGGTCTGGATGCATAGGTGCTGCTTGAACCATCTTTGCCACTAAGATTGGTGACTTTGGCACAACTTCCCCAAAACTGGCTTGGGTATCCTTATGCAAAGGCCTGAACTCTGCTGTGAAAAGAAAAGCTCTTTTCAGCAGCTCAGTTCCAATTTAGTTCAACATAGTATAAATTATACTTTAATAAAAATTTTACACCCCAAACATCCTCACCCCATAAAACGTTCAACTGACTCAGGCAAATATGGGGGTTCTAAGAGCTTGCAGTGTAAATCCCCTTCAGCTGCATAAACTGAGTGTATCTGGGCTTTTTGAAGAGGTGGAGAGCCAGGAGATGGAAGTACCCTCAAAAGCCGTAAGATTCAAGAGACTAGTTGTGACATAGAGTAGCAGTCAAGGATCATCAAATCAGGACACATGAATACTAGAGGCACCTTCAAGCCATGCCTCCAGCTCTTCTGGTCACAGGCTACCATGGAATCTGCTTCCAGACCCAGACTGAACATCTTTCTTGGACAATATACCAGGAAACCAACTATTAACAGGGCTTTAGTGAGCTCCAAATGCTATCCCTCGTCTAAAAGGGAAGTTCTTTCAACCAGTGATGAATTTATTATAGCAAAGTTCCTATCTGATGATGTCTTTCTATCAGGGGAAGTTAACAAATTTGTTTTAGCAAACTAATAGAAATGAGAAAGAATTTGGGGGTTGTATTCTTTTCTCCATATCAGTGCAGTGCATGCAAAAAATCCAACAGTATACATGCATGAACATACATTATAAAATGTTTCCGAGGCTGACAGTCATGTTTTTGCATATGTGTAAATCTGTTTTGACACTGCAGCCACTACAAGGCTGGGTGCATGTCAGGGAAAAGTGAGCCTTATAATGCTTTTAGTGTTCAGACACTTTGGCTTGAAAAAAATTAGTCACACAAAGCTTGAGCAAAGCCAACCCCATGATCATAAGCCAGATCTACAAAAGTGATAGCACCAAAAAGCTTGTTTTCCTTTCTAATTTGGAGAGTTGTAACAGAGAAGCTTTGTGGAGGATTTGGTTTGAGTAAGGTTTTGCTTTCTTCTAACCTTATAACCATGACAGTGATCCCACTCTTCTTTCCAGCCATCAGGGTATATTCCTATATTCCTAGTCCATCTCTGTCACCAGTATATCAGCAATGCTCTACATTTTTTGCCATGACTATCATGATATCAAGAAATGAAGAATCAAATAAAGACCAGTAGAGGAATTTGTCTAAACCAAAAGTATACGGAGAGAGAAAAAGAAAAATGAAGGGACCTGCATTTCCCAGAAAAAACCACAGATAAACCCAGATAAATCACTCTCAGACATGGAGATAAAGCTTCAGTTGAGGAGACTCGTAATATTTAGATAAAGGCAATACATGTGCATATGTATATTAACAACATACAAGAAAACTGAAAATGTATCCCCCCCTCTTTTTACCCAATCACTAAAGCAAAGTAGGTGGTACACAAGGCTGTTGACTCTTAGTAAAAAGATTAGTCTATTCTGTATTTGTATCCTTTTGCTGAGGCTCTTGGTGCAATGGTTGGAGCATACCAGAGACAGTCTTACTCAAGCCAGACAACTACATTAGCCAGAAAGTCTCAAAGTACAGCTGTTTAGGGGTGAGATCTTTCCATTGAAAAAGAGGTGCAACAAAGGCAGTACAGAGCAATGGAATCCATGCCTATTTAACTGTAAGATCAAGTAACATGTCAATCACATTTGCAAAACAAGGGATAAGGAGCCAGGTATCTCTGAACAAATGGGAATGTCATGATAGAGAAGCAAGATTGTTGACTTTTATTCAGCTATAGCAAATATTCTTGAAAAGACTTCATCAGTGCAAGGCTTGCTCTTACTGCCTCTGGAATTAGCATGAAAGAAGTAGTGGAGGGAACTAAACAATAAGAATTTGCCTGAAATTTTCAAATAAATTATATAATTTATAATAAAATAAAGTTGGAATATCCAGAAGCCTGATAAAAAACTAAACTACAAAAAAGATCACTCTGATGTAAATATTTTTACTATGTGAGAAAAGACAAAGCTGAATCAGTTTAGTTCTTCTGTACTATGTAATGCAAAAGCATTAGCTTTTCAATCTGGTATTTAACTGCTATAAAAGCAATATTCACATCTAAACAGCGCCTGCCAGACGTATTTAATTTTAGTTTTATTAGAAATACCAGAAGCCACTCTTAATAGACAAATGAATGTCATATGAAACCACATCCAAAAAATTTGAAAAATTTCAAGTGCGCTTCCATTCCAACTTTATCAGTCAAGCAACCTACCACAGGTCTCTTGCTGAAGAGTTTCAATAAACACGTTTTAGAGACTGCTAATGGCTGTTTGTCATTTTGTAAGGACAAAAAGGGGTTTTTGTAAGAAAAAAAAGTGGGTTTGTTTGTAAGAAAAATCTTTTCTGGAGTTGTTGTTAAATATTTTACCATATTCTTTACCTAAAAATCTCTAAAGAACTTCAACTTACTTCAGTTTTAAGAGGAATTTAAAAGAATCATAGAATCATAGAATAGTTAGGTTGGAAGGACCTTAAGATCAAGTGAAAATTAGCATTTTCTTATGTTGAAGTAGAATGACAAAACCAGAAAGTGCACCAGCTACAGAGAAAAAACATTTTATAATGACTTTCAAATTTCATAAAGTAAATCTATAGGATTACTTATAAGAGCTTAAAATACACCACAGCAACTAGATTGACCCACATTCACTCATGTATTTTTGACTGTTCTGTGCTATTTCAACAGCACAAAATTACTGAAAACTTGCTTTACCTACTCTGGTGAACTGGATTAATGGCAGCTTTATTCCACAGAAAGGTCTCAAAATGGCTGGGCCTAATACACGCAAGCTCTGTTAGCGCATCCAACGCACAGTTATTAACTCAGAAACATCCCTTCAACTCTGTTTTCTTTGGACATGCCTCTGGACACAGGCACTGCGGGCTGCAGAAGGAAATCCGAACTCTCCCCAGCTCTCTGAAGCGACTTAGCTCTTGACACAAACAAGATCTGGCATTAAAGCAGGTTTTTGCCTCACTATAACTTTCTCTGTTGGAAATCAGGGTTACACTTGGATCACACTTAATCTTTACCGAGAAAATTGTGGGAAGCAAAAGAGTGTTGGGCAGGTCAGTGTCTCTGCAGTCAGTTTATCTGTAGGACCAAACTTGTGAAATGCTGTGTCTCCCAAAGAAACCACTGGGAGTTGCAGATTGGTTGGATCTCAAGATTTTCCTGAAATATCCAGGTAGATATTTCTTCTATATGCAAGAAGCAAAGTAAAGGCACAAGCGTGATAATATTCTGGCTTACTTATAGAAACAAATACTGTTAAATATGCCCTAGACTAGAACCCATCCATATATAGCCATGTTACAAAGCGCATCTATTTCCTACAGAAGCACCATAGCAATGTAATGCTGAGTACTATGTGACTGACTAAGATTCCAACCGCACTGTAAAGTTAAAAATGTCAGACTTCACCTAAAACAGACATTATGTTTTATGACTTCAGAATGAAATCACAGAAGAACTAACTCCATCCAGCTGTTCTTATTAGGGCTTTTTTCCCCTTTGTTTTTCATTCTCTACCTTAATCCACTTCAAAATTACCTCACGATCTCATTCATTTTTGCTTGTAACTTGATAACTCCTACCAAAACAATGTATTGCACATTACAGGGCAAAAAGCCTAAACTAAAGAACCAAGAAGTAAATACAGAAAACATCTATTCACTGAGGCTGGTGATGCTGCAATGAAAATTTGCATAGCAACCTGCAACTATGCCTGACAGAATTACAAATTGACCATGCATTTGAAGGACAGGTGAAACATTCCCACATTTTCTGCATCAGTCACTTCTATTTGGTTCAGCTTAGTATAAACAATCCCCCTTATTTTGCAACTAATTGAAAAATTAATATAAAAGGATTGAACACTTGTTGCTCTGTTGGCAGAAAACAGCAATTACAATGTTTCTTTGCACTGGACTTAAACTACAAAAGGAAAAAATTAAAATAGAAAAGAAAACACACTGGTGACCAGGGTCCTTTTGAATCCACAGAGGATATTACAGTTTGTGAGTAGTCCCTGTTAAGCTTCATCAGTTGATGGAGGTCTCCTCTCTATCCCCTCTCTATCCCCTCATTGAGCCACTGCCCCTTAAGCATTTTCCATTACCTTGGAGTAGCCCTGATTTACTCAACCTCCTCTCTCCTTTTCCCCACACACTTTAAGACAGGCTTACAATCCATTGTACATCCACCAAACTGTCATGCAGATCCTCTTTGTTAATTTCCTATTACAAATATTTATCACTGAAAATAACTGCCATTAAAAAAAGAGACTAAATCCATTTTAATCTCCTCTTCTTATTCTTTATCTAGGAAAGTGCTTAGGTAAACCTCAAGCTGAGGCAGGTAGAGTCAAACACAGGGATCTCTAAGCAAGTGATTTTTTGAATAGGCAGAACTGAAAGGAAAATAATAACCAAAACACAACCCAGCATCAAATCCACTTACAACAAACATCTGTAACTTTCTACGCTGACGCAAAACCCAAAACAATTAAACATTGGAAATGTGAAATATTTTGTTACGGTCACCTGCAAGAAAAACAGAGCAAGAAATGCAGGGGTTCAAAATACCCTGGAGAAAGACCTATTTGCTGTTAACTTGGGAGCTCTGGGGCTGCAGCCCTCACCTCCACATGGAATAGATACATTTCACCCTCCTTAGTCCACAGAAGTCTAGAATGCCCATAGTCCACATCAGTCGTGTCCCCCAGACCACAGCACCACAGGGACATAGCTCAGCTCTGTTGCTTTTTTCACCAAACCTTACATTGTTTTCCAGCAAAATTATCACTATTACTAATTATCAAGTTCTACTCCTTTTCACTTTTTATGGAAAAAATACACGGAAACAGACAGTATCAGTTTTTCCCAACTGTTTTGGAATGAACATCACTGGTCCACATGCTCCTACTTTGGCAATAATGCCTTCCACCCCATTGAGGAGACCTCATCTTTAAGGTCATATTCAGAATCAGGCCTCACTTATAAATTCATGGTGGCTACACAGGTACAGTCCTTTTCCCTTTCACGTTATAGCTGTTTCTGGGAATGGCTAAACTGTGAAAACACTTGCTACTTTTTCTTTCTAAGAAACCTGCTTATGGGATGTACACATTGCAAAGGATATTCTTCTCTTCCAAGATAAGGAAGACTGAAAACCAGCATGAAATGGGAATGCACAACCTGGGGCAAAAACCTCCACAATATGCGTTTGTCTCCCTATTCAGACTGGGATCCAGTGCACATTTTTTTGCCCTCATGCATTTTGGTATTGCTTTTTTAAAAAAGGCATGCCAGACATACAGGGGATGCAGGGCCTGAAGAGGGCTAATTCTGTCTGTGGCACCTGACCCACAGGGGTGGAGGCATCTGGCACAGGGACCTGTCACCACCAATGGTGCCCAGTGCTTTGGGAATGGGACTTCTCCAAACCCTGCTGAGTTAGGAAGATGTGTCAGAACTTCAGTCGGGGCCAAAAATGATGAGGGTGCTGTATGTCAGGGTCAGGCTGACATGCTGTGTAAGGACACGGATGCTGAGATCCCAGAGTGGGATTAGGCTGGGCAGCACATGAATCAAGACAAGGTGGAAACACAAGAGGGGCTACAGGTCATTTGGACCTGTGTTCATAACACTGAGTTGTACAGGCACACAGAAAGAATATCCAAAATCCAAGGAAGATCAGGATCAACTTGTGACACTGTCCACCACTATCCAAGTAGCACCATGCAATATTTTTTGGAAGTATTATAGGGACAGAAAGAATTGTTCTTTTTCCTTTAAAAAGATCGTGCACCTATATAACAGCAACAAAAATCAACTGTATAGGATAAGCTACTTTTATGAAGAAAGAATAAAGCATCAAATACTTGATATTTTTCTGAATTTACAAATCAAAATAAAATGTTAAAGCTTTCCTGTTAATGGAATTAAAATCATCAGTCCTTCCTTAAGTGTCTGCAGTACAGAGTCACAGTCCATTAAGACAACATGTTAGCATTGTTCATAACAGGATGTAAATGAAATAATCAAGTCATCAGGACTATTTCAACATCAGTAAAGCCTCAGAGTGATTATTATGTACAGCCATGACACAATACCTTTTTACATACTTTCCCTGATCAGATTAAATTGGTGGTGGATTCCTCGATGGCTCAAGTGTGCTCCAAGGAAAGCTAGAAGGTTGTACAGTTAACTCCCAGGGTGTAACTCTAAACCATACAACCTACTACCTCAACCCGGATGCACACAGCTTCCGACGGTGACCATATAGTCTTCTTCACTTCTTCAGCCTTTCTTTGAAATGTGACAGCAGCCACAGACCTATATATTTCACATGGGGGTAGGCTTTCAACTGCAGTTATTCCCCACTTTTCAGATGATAAGGCATATTCTTAGATAGATTTTTCTACTGCAGAGGTATAATTTCTGCTCTATTCTGTTTAAATCTGTATAAAGATATATACATGTGTGGTTTATGTGTGCATATATATGCATATATATTTGATAGGAATGATGCAAGTCTAGCTACATTTCGTCCTTATTTTACAATAAAAATAAAATATAAATCTCTACTTATTTTTCCTACATTTTCTGAATGTAATAGCATGTAATGTTATATTTAATAAAGCCAACAAAGCCTCACTGGAAACCCCACAGTTCCCTCACATCACTTCTTAAACTTTAGTAAGATATTAAGCCAAAGGTGCTTAAAGCAACCAGTAAAAGAACACATCACTTGATCAAGTTTGAAGATAAGGCAATGGACAAAAGAAGCATTCCAAGAGCAATACATAGTTTTGTACACTCAGTTGGGCTTGTCAAATACCACTGCAGTGTGTGCTACATAAACTTTTGCCAGATCACCATACTGACACAGACCCATAGAAGCGAGCTTGTGCAGTACGTTTCAACACAAGATCGGATCTACGGGTTTATGCCAATTGGCATCGTTGATTAGTATTTCCCTTTTAAAGTGAGATGCAGAAGACTTTAAACAAACAAACATATGAACCAATGTAAGAACCAGAGTTTAAAGAGTAAAAATATTACCACATATTGCAAGGAAGGCTACTTCAAGCTTCACTGTATAAATAAATGGTGGATGCATCAAACAAACCAAAGACTTGTAACTAATTTTGGGTTTGAACAAGGAAGAAAAAACATTCTTTTTACAGACTGATGGCACAAGTAGCAGGAATTAATGTCCTTTTGCGCACACTTTGCCTTACCAATGAACTCTCAACTCCCAACAACTTGCATCTGACTACAGCGTGCACACAGCAGGCAAGACCAGAATCCATAATTGGATGTGACATAGAAGTGAACAATACAGGTTTGTCCTTTGTGTCTGAGCTCATATCATATACTACAACCCAAAATAAAAATCACTCCACCAAGTCTGAAAAGCAACGTGGCTCACTGGAGTGCAGCTCCCGTACAACATTGTAGACTCCTTAGATGTTTATTCATATTACAGGGCATCTAAATACTGCTTTACAATAACTTGTTGATTAAACAACATCTATTTACCAAAGCAAACCAGTTCATTTGTCTATTTTATTCACTAATCCTCCCATCAATGCTATTCTCTAATAATACGAATGCAAGCAGAAGTGCAATCTTGCAAAGCTTCAGGGTTAACTCCTACAACAAATGCTTTCTTCTCATGGCCGGCAAGCAGTACGATACAAATTCTCACACACTGAATTACTGGCTGTTGCCTCAAAGGACCTGCTTTTAGTCAGTTGTGTAGGACTGGCAACAGCCAGTAATTCAGGTATATGAGACATAGATACAGTTTTATAACGTATATATTCTAAATAAAAGCGTTGATAAATACTGCATCTTTCAGCATAGTGTCTGACACATCAGAATAAACTGGAACAATACAGCCACCAATGCATTCGTAAAATACAGGCAGAAGAAGCAGGTATAATTTTAAAATCAGGTGCTATAGAAAGGTCTCTTATGATTTTAGTGGGTTACTGAAATCTGTGTCTAAGATTTTAATTACTGCCTTCCACTAGTTCCTACTGAAGGCCTAATTCTGCCATCACTAGTTGGGCAAAACTCGTTTCAAGAGAATGAATCTGCCAATAACAAATTTTTTTTAATCAGGGCAATGCTTCATTTTCTTGCAGACTGCTACATGTATTTCTAGTACAGTAGTGACATCTGAACATTAGTAAATGACCTTTTTTTTTTTTTTTCCCTTTTTCAATGTAGTGGATAAAATCTTTCACTTTCAAGCCTACCCTCTTGCATTCGAAAAAGAAAAAAAAGTTTTTATTTTACAAATCAGTGTCTTTTAAGCCTGCTTTCACTTCATGTACAATACTTCAGCATTCAGAAAGAATTATATCTTTATAATTGTCCTCTGATGACACTAAAGAGATAGACTATGTAAGACAAGGACTCAAACTAGAATAGTTTTCCTAGTATTAGAAATAGGTATGCAGACTGCATATGTAATTTACTAAATTATTGTAATATGTACTATAAAATTGCTTCTCCTATTTTTTCGTGTGTGAATAGAAATTTCATGTTTCAAAAATAATTGGTCACTGCATTATAGTTATACACTAGCAAATGGATACATGTACTATAAATACACAAGTAATACAAATGTACTAGTAAATATATGTATTATGTATTTACTAGGCACAACAAAAGAACAAATGAAGTATCAGTCTTTCCATTCACTCAAAAGCTTCATGGAATGGTACCGTATAAAGGCTATACAGACTGCAATATACCCAACAGAAAGCAATCAGAACAGAAGTTTAATACATATCTGTGAAATTATATTTGTAGGCTCTCTTAAGGAATGAAATCCTTTTAGATCTAACCACGTCATGTTCTTGTCATTCTTTTTAACAAAAGAAAATATTTAAGATCACTGTATTACCTTCGCTGACTTCTGGTATAATTAAATTCTTCAGTTTCCTTTTTCATTTAAATGTTTTTTCTTTCACTAAAATTAAAAAAAAAGAAGTGAGAGAAAGATTTTGAAATAGCTGTTTCCTGTAAAGTGTTTTCAGAATAACATGAAACACAAAATTAGTAATTATGCTTTTGAGATATAAAACCGACACGCTGCTGACGCCCCTCTCAGGGCCATGGGAAGACATGCTGTGAACACGCACACTTTGGCAAAGGGACTATTTCAATTAGTATCTCCTAGTCTTCCTTTACCCCACATATATTTTTTTTATTAGGAATTCCAGAAGGGAAGAGCATGCTTAACAGAAATAAATAGTTCTTATCCAGTAGTGCATACAATGAGATAATTTGGTACAGAACTTCATAAAAATACTGGGATAAATTAATGGCTTAAACAAAGAAATGTTTGCAAAACTTTACGAAAAAAAAAAGATGTGAATACTATGATCAGATATAGAAATTTTGAAAGTTCTTTTAAGTTAATGCAAGTCTTAGTTTCTCCACAAAGTTAGGTATTAATGACATACGGAATCATTCTAACAAAACGATTGGGAAGGGCAGTATCACCATAAATCTAAGAAACTTTTCCAGGTACAAAATGGGTAAAAGGAGGTATGTGTGTCATAGACATAAAGTGTCTGTTCAGCAATTTCCCAGAATTCATTGCAGAAAAACAAAAATATAATGTAGCAAAATTAGCATATGATCTTAGAAAGTTATTGTCTAATCAGTAATGGATAGAAAGTGAAGCACACATTAAAACAATTCTATTTTGCATAGTCATAAGATATATATAAAAGCTGTTTATTGGACAAACATTTATCATGAGTATTCTGGGAAAAAAAATAAAAATCAGAGGTCCTGACAAAACAGCCATTGTAAATTTCAAAGTAATAGCTAGCTGAGGACATCTGTATTTTTACCATAAATTAAAAAGACTACGAAAATATAAAAAAAAAAACCAACAAAACCAAAACAAAACCCAAATACATAAAGCACCGATTTGGCTGAGCTCTTCAAAATCTGTCAGTCAGAATGAATTTTGTTACACACTCTTCTAATTGCCTAGTAATATGTTACAACTGACAGACAAATGCTTGAAGAAAAAGGCTCTACTGACGCGTCATATGCCCAAAACTTACTTTAACTCTGCATGCACTTATCACAAACACTCTGAATGGGTATCTTAAATACTGTTTTCAGCTATTCCTGGACAAGTGCTGCTTTACCGAACATCTTAAAATAGTCACTGTTACTAGCTGCAAACCAGGCTTACTTCATGAATGTCCCAATAATGTGCCTTTTATTCCAGTGCTTATAACACTGATTTCTTTGTAATGGATTTAGATACAAATTGTAAGAAACTTGTATATGAATTAACTCAATAATAACTTTAATATACTGGCTACAAGAGCAATCCTTTCTTACAGTTTAACATGGTTTTTTTTACCTTTTCCCCTCTTTAGAAACTGAAAGCATGAGTCACACTATAAAAAAAGAACTTACTTTCCTTAGCAACCAGATTAAATACTCACAACTTTCTTAGAGATAACCAAAGCTTAGACTGAATAAATGTAACATTAAGATCTTTGCATAACTCCAGTGCTTAGCTAAGACAAAATGTGCCTAACCACTTATTTCTATAGACCCTCAGTTTTTTGTTTACTTTCTATTTTTAGCAGTATTAGATCAAACACACACCCAAAAAGTTAGTTTTAAAAAGTGTGAACAGCTGACTACATTAAAATTAATACCCTCAGTTCCAAACCAACATGTTTAAAACGGCGTTAAAAAAGAAAAAGAAGAAAAAAGAAAAAGAAGCTATACCTGATATGAAAGGTACGTTTTCACCCAGTGCCAAACACTGCTATACGAGCAGTAGTGAGAAAAACCCAAACAAACAAGAAATTCTTTTTGTTTTTACTAAAAGAATCATTCTCTCAGGTTCATTTTGTTATACTGTTTTAAGCAGCTCTAACACATCCTGATGACTCTGTAGTGAAACATGCCAGATTTTTTTTTTTTTTTGGAAGCAGGAGAGTCACTTTTTTTTTTTTTCTGCACTCTTGTATGTAGGACAAACTCAGATTTGTTTCTTCTTCTTAGGGCTCCTGTTCTTTCTCGAAGAAGACCAGGATGCCTGTCTTCTCTCTCTCTCTCTTCTCGGAATTCCAGGCACAAAGCACTGCGCAAAAGCTGCACCAATCCTTGCCGCAATTGCCTGCACAGGACTAGAGGTGGGGAGAGACCAGAAAATTCACCTCGCCCCTGCGCCGGTTTTATAGATGGGGATTGCACAGATCTGCCGGAGCAAAGGGGTGAAAAGGCAGGGTGCCAGTTTGCTACACACTGCTGCAATGATCTCATGTTCAGTGCTGTCGCCCCGTTTGCCCAGTTCAAATGCCTGTTCATTAAACAGAAGGAAGGAAAAAAGAAAAAAAAAAAACAAAACAAAACACCAGAAAAATAGAACCAACTTTTATCCTTCAGATACTCGGGAGGGCAGTTCTAAACTACACATCAGCAACAAAAAAATAAACCATGTACGTTTAAAATGCAGTTATGAAGTATAAATATTCTGTTTATATTTTCTTTCTTTCTTTTTTCTATTTGGAGATAAGAAGCAGAATTTATCAGGCGTGAAAGGGACAGCCTCCTGGTGGTGTGCCAAAAAAGCCAGAATAAAGGCAAAGTTGTGCTTCAAAGCTCAATCGCTTGCTGAGTCTGGCTAAAGTCAAGTATTAAGATCCACCATTTTCTGAGCCATGTAAGAAAAGAGGAAAAAAGTCAGAACGGGCACTGCTTTCCAAGTCTCCGTTGGCACCATCACAAAATCTCAGCCGTAAGGTCACATGATGCTCTGCCAAATGTGGAGTGCATTCCCATAAACCATTCTGCTGATACTGCGAAGGCAGCTATTGTCTAGTTTATACCCAAAGTTCAGCCCACTCTTCATTGAATTAGCTGAAAAACACATCACCTTTGGGGGTTGGGAGCCATGGAAACGTCTACCTGGCAGGCTGCCCACTTTTTCTGCCCATCAACCAGAGATGGAATTGTGCTGCCTAATGTAATGATGACGAGGAATGTGAAGAGTCGTCCAAAGTGAATCTGATTCTTGCAAAGCCTGCTTCATTTGCACAGCAAACTCTGGCTTCTTGTCGTTAAAAAGGGAAGGGGGAGGGAAAAAAAAAAAAAAAAAAGGAAAAAAAAAGCGCCTGTCTCCTAAATGTAGCAATTAAAGGTCTAGTAAACATGCCTAGTCTGCAACTTTCCTTCATAACATACGGAAATGGTTCCCAAAATAAAGCACTTGGTATAACACAAGTTTTCTGATTTAAAGCAGCACTCACTTTTCCCTGAGTTAATATGGCATCCCTGGACATTTT
>NW_009917702.1:44674-75215 GCF_000696875.1 Nestor notabilis | reverse complement strand
AAAAATGACTGCTGTAGCTGAAAGCAGGACAAACAGTTAATACTTTGTTATGGTAATTAATTTTATCATGTAGGAAAGCTTTAAGACAGAAGGAAGTAAAGTGATTACCCTTAAAATGGTTTAACTAAAGAGTGCTTAAATATGTCCACTTGGTAGCTGTGCTGGAGATAACTGCAGTACATGTTTGGATGGCTCCTGAAATTTTCAGCAGTCTGCTTTTATTTTATGTGTGTTCTGCTCTGTAATTATAAGGTGTAGTTAGACAGAATGTAGTGCAGTCACCCATTTAAAGGAGAGAGAGAGCCACTATAAAT
Source organism: Nestor notabilis (assembly GCF_000696875.1). Taxonomy (NCBI): domain Eukaryota; kingdom Metazoa; phylum Chordata; class Aves; order Psittaciformes; family Psittacidae; genus Nestor; species Nestor notabilis. The sequence continues at coordinate 74,901 of NW_009917702.1, read as the reverse complement.
AAAAACATGTTCTGCATATTATCTTTTTCTTTTGCATAATCCTTTTTCTGCTTTAGAGCCTTTTAGGTAGCTTGATACATAAAACATCACAGGCTTGTTTTTAATGGCTTGCTGAATTGCATTCTGGTTATGTAAATAGTAAAATCCACCTTAAAACTATTCGCTGGTTCTACGTGGGGTTTTTTTTAGAATAATTTTATGTCACATTGATGATGAAACTTTTTTTTTTCTCCTCTGCTAGAACATGTGAAATGTCGAATGTCTTTGCAGGAAAGGATAATCTGTGGCATTCAAATAGCTTGTTGAAAAAAAAAGTTACATTTTATATGTCACAATGCAGACAGGCAAACTACTAGGTTGCATCGCGTTTTTCTTTTTTCTTGTGTAAAAAGAGCATCCAGTGTAGCCTTCCAAACTGAATAGAGCTTACATTCTCAGTTTAAAACAAAATAGCAACAGAGTCCCTCTACAGGGAGGAGAAAGACTTTTCAACTGTTTGGTTGGAGGTGGGTTATTTTTGGTAGATAGAGAAGTTGTAGCAATAGGAAGAGTTGTACTTCAAATACCAGTGGTATAGTGGCTTCTTAATTAAGCTGCAGGCTAACGGCACACGTCATCTTCAGTCCACAGCAAGACTCCCTCCAAAATTATTAAGTTATTAAGACAAAAGTATAGCAAGGGGATTTTTAAGTTTTTTACTGATTTGTCAGAAGTCCTGATGGTATATTTATCATCAAAATGAGTACCAGTGCATCTCATGTAGTAGCTTCACTGGGATTTGATGATCAGGGTTTGGGCCATTCACAGGAGAAGCCTTAAATGCAAGTTAGTCAGCCTGGGTCTGATGCTGAATCTCACAAGAGAAATGATGTATTTGCTGTTAGTGAGAACTGGGTCACTGATGTGTAAATACATATTTTTTAGAAAATCAGAATTTCAGATTGGTAAGGATCTTAGGGTTAGATTTTCTGAGACTGGTAGGTCAATTCCTGAAACAGTGATCAACTTTGTTTTTAATCAGCATCTGTGTAGTTTGTTGCAGTAGGGGACCAACTTACAGCTTACATTGAGTTGTGTGTGATGGTGTCAGCTTACTGGTTAATGTTGATTGCTCATGTAACTAGTATTCTGTTTCTCCTCCAGATGTCTTTACTTTCTTATTTGCATTCATGGCCAGAGAGATGTCATTTTGTGCAGGTCTTATTTTGAGCAGGTTACAAGTGCACAGTCATCACAAAGAGTGGTTTTCTGGTAACAGCTGCTGACATTTTTGTCAATGAATGCAAATAAAATAGATTAGTTTGCCTGAGTGGAATCTAATTGTTACTCCCAGGGGTATACAATGCATTTCTTCATTGCTGTGGCTGCAGAGACGGTTCTCAAATGCAGTGAGTATTTGCTATCTTTGTCATGCCAAAGGAGTAGCCACGTGACTATCAGTTCATCCTGTTGGCCTATTTACAGGTTTCCATCCATGTCTGTATTTCTGGAGAGCAGAAGGTGTCTGATGTGTGTTGTATTTTCATAGGCTTCTGTAGAAGATAGGATGTCTTAATGGGAAGTAACAAAAGATATTGATACATGTATAGTATTTTCTTTGGTTTATAAAATTTGTGACTTTAGAGGCCAGATTTCATTGCACCTTACAGGACTTCTGTCTGAGAACATGATGTCTGAAGTCCTGTAGTTGAAAGAGCTTTCTTTTATTGTACTGATTGTCAATGAAGAGAGAAATCTGCAGTGACAACTGTACAGTTATGGACATAAATGTCCAGAGAGAAATTGTACTCAGCTCTCATTCATAGCAAGTTTGTTAATATTTTTATTCCTATGCATTTCTAGAAAAATGAAGTTAAGAGTCAGTAATTGCACATGTAGATTTCAGCAAATACTCTCTTATGCCTAAGGTGTCACACTTTTGCCATGGCATGTAGATAGCTTCTTAAGTAAAATGTAAAACACTGGTTTTGCACTGGATGCTTTGTATGCATGAAAGAATTGTGTCATAAAAGAATTGTATATAAGAGATTGCAGTGGGAATTTATTAGTTGTAATAAGGATGATAATTCATCAATTTTCTGTAGAAATGTGTATAGTTAACTACCCTTCGAGACCTAAGATAGTTCTGTGTTTTTTTTAAAAAAAGTATTTAGTTTCAGGTTTTGTTGGCATATGTGTTTGCAGTTCATCTGCATTTCTATCTTATTGGATGTTTTTGTGTATTTCGGGGACTCTTCATGCTCTGCTGCTAGGTAGGCCAAATGCAATGACTGGTTTGATGAAAATGATTCAGTCATTAGAAGAATATTTGCAAACCAAATATCCGAGTACATAAAATTACTTTGAAGTTTTCTGTACGTCTGCTTCACAGGGAAGGCGAAGCCAGATTCGTCTTTGAAGGGCATAGCGATTGGGTGAGATGCAAAGCTCTGAGTTGCAACAAACAGAATTTGAATTAGATGTTGGGGGGTGTGGTGGTGGAAATCACAATTAAGGTAGTCAAACACAGAAAGAGAGGCCCGGAGAACTTAGAGACTCTCCATCTTTGGAGCTACTCGGAACTCAAGTCTGTGGAGCACTGACACACCTGATTCACAAAGACCCTGGTTTCAGCAGGGATTTGGACCATATGTCCTATGGATGTCCAGCCTAAATCATTCTGATCCATACCAGCAGACCATTTAGAAAGAGCATTTCAAAACTGAACAGCACCTCAGAGGACACTAGAGTAGTTCAGCAGCTCTTCATGTTAAAATTCTTATTTCTTGGCTTAAAGATGCAGGTAGTCTTTAAAAATTAGGACAGTTTTCAGTTGAGAATCTCTTTCTTCTTTTCACTTAGAAAAAGATTATTCTTCCAGAGCAGTAGTTTAAAATTAATTATGGGGTGATTTAACTGATTTGTCAGTGACTCTTACTTTAAGCAGTGCCCATGAATATAAATCGTTACCACCACCAGTAGATAAATCAGAAGATAGACAACACCAGGAGTCTTGCATCTGCAGAACTTTTTTTTTTAACTTGATTTTTTTTTTTTTTTTTAAGGAAAAAAATCCCCAAGGAATTGAACTTGGAGTCTAATACAGTTTTTATCTATTACTATTCTGTAATGTGGTTGGCATAGTAATCAAGACCAAGGACTGAACTGAACAAACATGAGAATATAACTACACTTTTGTACTGTAACTATTCAGAGATAAGAAGTGAATATAATTGTTCATGGCATATTTCACGAGAAATAACAGCACTGGTGAATGTGTTTTAGCATAGGGAATGTATCTGAATGCTGGAAAGGAAGAAAATAAATTCTGTTAGAACTAGAAGATGTTGTAGTCATAGATATTTTTTTTCTCTGTACCTCTCCAGCCTTTAATCACTATATTTGTTTCTAACCAATCAGGTACAGTAGAAGGAGGAAGCAGAACATTAAAATTTCTTGGGTTATTCTGCAGAACATGGTGGTTATTAGGAGTGCTGGAATTCCAGTTTATGCAAAATGTAGAAGTTCATTAGTTCACTTCTTTAAATGTGTGTATGGGATGATGGATTCTGGGAGAAAAGAAACAAAAGTTGTTATTACACAGTAGTGTCCTGAATAGGCTGTCCGTTTGTAATTTTGACTTCCTCTTCAAAAACCTAATGCCTGAGATTTTTCTGGTGTACATCAGAGTTAATTCTACTATTCACAGTTTAGTTTAATAGACATCTTTATGCAGGGAGATAAAAAAGGCAAAAAGCAGGGAGATCTATTTTTTTGCAGCACCCAAACCCAAAGATTCACACTAATAGGCAGATGATAGGCAACAGGAAATCAGCATAGTCCTCAGACCTAGAAGTGTAAAGAAACAGAGTCCACTTTGGAGACCTTCCAGTTATAATCCTTATCTACCTTCTTTGATATTGTCTTTGGCTCCCTGAAATAATCAAACAGAAGAATTTTATCTATTTTAGATTCATGAATCATTGCCTGTCACTTCAGGAAGGCCCAGTGGACAGACCCAACTTTTGCCAAGCTGTTTTAAGACATTAGAAGACTGACTTAAAATAGTGTTGCTGTGTAACCTGTTTCCTATGTATAGTCTCTTAGTGCCTAGTAAAACATGTAAGGTTTTTTTGGTTTCTTAAAACAGATTTCAAAAGTAGGCAGCTCACAGTCAGTAGCAAGAAGTCTTCTGATGCCTGCCAGTGCAATCAAATGGAAAGGGATTTAAAAAGAATTAAATGCAGAAGAAGAAGTAGGGTGTCTGATAATTTCAAACAGTATGCTGAAATCATTCTGACAATAAAGACTTTTATTGCACCCTCGTAGTGCCTGGGGTTTTAATTTAACACATCAATGAAAAGGCGGTATTTAAAAAAAAAACCACTACCACCACTGAAAGCACCAGCAGGACTTGCTTTTATTAGTGCAATTCGTAAGAAATTAGAACATTTAATGAGAAAATCGTTAACCATGGAAAAAATGGACTGACTTAACTTGGGGAGCTTAAGTACTGAGACTTCAATTTAGTTTGTCAGCTACTGGTAAATAAAAAGAGTGAGCAGATCACTTCTGGAGCAGTAGGTGCTTTTTGCACACATTTTTGTGTGATGGCTGCTGTTGGACAGAACAATTATCCGCTTCCTTTTCTAGAAACTGTAAAAAGCTAGTGGGAAAGAATATCAAGCATGTCTTGTTTCATGTCTTTTTCTCTCAGATATGCTGTTCTCCATGTTCAGTTAAGCATTTTATGGAACATAAATATAACAGTTATTGCTGTGTATGCTTACAGTGAGCAGAGTGGAATACAATTTTAAACAGTGTCTGTTTCTCGGTGTGTTTACTTATCCTTGTCTCCTCCATCACTCTGGTAGATGATTTTCTATGTTGATGTTTCCGTGTTTCCACTTACAGTGATATCCATGCCCATAACATCTGAACCTAAGAAGGTCTACAAGTTTAACCTATAGAAGGTTAAAGGTTCTGCTAATGCAGTAAACTGACTTTAACAGTACAAGAACAGGAAAGCAGATGCAGTGACTTCTCCAGAATGCTTTCCTGCACTTTCTTCCTCAATGTCAACGTCACCTTTAATCTCCCTGATTAAAGAATTTCTTAAAGCATTTTTTTTAAGCTGTTAAAATTTCTAGCATCCCACAGCAGCCTGTGGTAAAGAGGTGAACTGGTTTTGTTTGAAGAGGTACTCTTTTTTTCCTAGGTTCTTAACCAATTTTTTGCTCTTGTTTTGAGAAAGGCAGTGGACTATCACTGCCTTCATCCTCTTTATGGTGCTTCTGAGCTGCTTAATAACAGCTACTGCTGATCTATTGCTTAATAACAGTAGATCACTGTTGTATCCTCCTCCTACTTGTCTTTTGCGAGGCTGAGGTGTCTGTCAGAGACTAAAATTGGACAGTTCCTCATCTGTAATTAAACATGAAGAAAATAAAGTACTAAAATCCAGCAGAATTTAGTTGGTCTTGCAGAAGCTTTTAGTGACATTTTCACTTGTCACATTTGCAGTGTTTTACAGCTACCTTCATTTTAGGAGCTCAACGGTGAGGAGGAATCTGATGTTCCTGTTCTTGTTGGTACATGTCTTGTTGTTTGCCTCTGCTTCTCTCTCTCAGGCATGCACATTTTATAATACTTACCTCCATAATCATAAACTGCATTGCCGTGATAAAAAATCATAAAACTACCTGTACAAAGACAAGGTATATTCTAATGTCAATAACAAGAAGGTATTCTTTTAACTGCAATTACCCTACAGGTGTTGTTTTGACATTATTACATCTTCACTGTATATTTAACACTTTTATTGAACTATGCATGTATTTCAAAGGATGTTGTGGGGATATGCTTGCGTTGTACAACATAGCCTTCCTCAGTTTAGGATCCCAAGTGTTCTAGTTTTACTTTCTATCAAACAAGCCAGGCCAGTGCTTTTTATCTTGGCTTTCAGTGAAAGGCTTTTGCCTTGGCCATGCTTGCATTTCTTCCTAGTATATATAGCTCTTCCAGAGAGTCTGAAGTAATTGTCAGTAGCTTAAGTAACAATTATCAACTTGAGTAGCTTGAGGCAGTATGGGTATGATTAACTCTTTAAAGATGCCTGTGGAATAGAAAGAGAGATGTAAAAGAAAAATATTTTTTGCCTTGAAAGTGTGCATTCTTCGATTATTTATTTCTCTTTGTCCTTCAGTGAGTCAGCAGTTGATAAACCGCATTGATCAGTTCCTGGAAAATAAAGGTTTACAGTACTACATGAAAGGGATCAGTTGTATCAGAGTTTTCAGAGAGGAGGCCGTGAAGGTAATGTGTGAAAACTCTCCTATCTTTTAAATTAAAGACATGATGAATCTATTTGCTGTATTAGGATCCTGATAATGTATTGTTACAGCAAAAAGAATTGATTCACAGATTAAAATCTGTTACATTATTTGTAAGATCAGAAATATATTTGCATTTTATGTTTCTTACTGGAATGGGGACTAGCTTCTCTAGTATTATTTGCTGTTGCTTGTTTTCTTTTAAAAGTACAAGCAAAAGGCCTATTATCTGATGCTTGTAAAAGAAAAAATAAACAATCCTACAAATTTCTTCTTCAGTAAAGCTGGTTACAAGAAAGTCTTTCTACCTTTCTGAAAGGCAGTTTTTGTGCCTCAACTTTCCTTAGAACTCTCAGTTTTAGTAGAGATAAAACCCAAAATCTCTAATGACTTTTGTGTTCACCATGTTAGATGAATTCATGGAGAATTAAGTTTGCAGTGCTCTTTAGTATTTTTAATATCTCTTGTTTATCATTGCTGTAATTTTTTTCAGCTGTCCAAGGTGCAGTGCTTTAATGATTTTCTGCAGGGCCTGAAATCAAAGGTGGAAGATAAAGCTTTAGCTGATTTCTGGGAGATCATGATACAAGGTCAGATGGCATTTTTCTAGTTTATTATCCATTATCTAAAAGAAAATTTTGTTTTAGCAATGGGACACTTTGACAGATGGCTCTGGGGTTAGTTTAAAACAAACAAACAAAAAGCCTCAAAAAATCTTTCACTATGCAACTTCCTTTTTTTGCACTAATAGTTTCATATTTCAGTGATGTTCATAATGCCTTGCCAAGTCTTGCTGAAATGGTAAATTAATTGTGGAAGAAGAGACAAAAATTAAATGTTACAGTGTAAGGAGAAGAAGATACGAATTTCAGCTGAATTTCAAAATGGAAAAAACTCATGCAGCAGCGATATAAAGATGAAGCTTCAAAAAAGGCATAGATAGTATTGAAATACGTCACTGATCATTTTGTATTTAAGCAACCTGAAGGACAGAATATGTGGTAATGTAACACCTACCTATGATTAAACTGGGAGATACAAGGCAGTGCAGTTTAAAAGGCATTCAGAGACTATGCAAGTCATAAATAAAGGAACATTTGCAGAAATACAAAACATGGTGGACTAAAATAATCTTTTACGTCATACTCTTTTTAATTGGAACCAGTGCTAAGAAAATCTGCTAAATGCCCAGCTGTATCTCTTAAGGGTGCATGCTATAAAATGCAAATATGTGCTTTTGTATAGCACCTTCCAAAGTAATTAACTCTAGACACTCTGTAATGTCTACTTCATCCAACTTTTTCTAATTACGAGATGAGAACTTGCTTCTCACTCCAAAACAGCACAAGACAACACTGAAAGAATATTATATTCAGTAGTATTGTAGGGGACCTCTGAAGATACTTGAAAAACAGAAACCAATAAACTTTGAAAGTAGGAAACCTGGATCTTCCAAAGCCACGCTAGAATAATTTTTGATTGGTACAAACCAGCGTTTGTAAAAAACTGCAGTATATTTTTGAGAAAACAAAATTACAAATATAGACATGATATTTTCATACAAAATAGATTATCATCTTGTAAGAAGATAATAAAATCATGGTGCTTTGTGCATAATCTAGCTGCTTTCACTAGGCAGCTGAAATAGCTTTTCACTTGCTGATACCAAAAGTGGAAGTCTTGTTTTCTCTGCTTCTTGCCACATGACCGCATCCCCTATTTTCTTCTAAATGTGAAATACATTGGGCATTGTCAATAGTGACTGCAATCCCCAAAAGAGGATGGGAGTGAGTAAATGAGGGAGTGGCTCAGGAGCAAGGCAGATTTGTTTGACAAGTTCACTTGTCTCATGAAACCCTGCCATGTAGTTCTATGGGCCCATTAAGGTGGCATTATACTTGTGCTGTTGCTGAAACCTTTGTGAATTGACTGTTCTTTGCTGTCACACCTACAGCTTCTTTATTGAGGCACAGGCATTTGTGTAGCCAAGTGATGAGCTAAACTGAAGAAAAACTATTGGAGTAAAAAATAATTGAGATTTTTTTCATTTTTTGTTTTGGGAGTCACTGCACAGGATAGTGGTGCTGGCACAACCAAGGAGTAAAGTGGGGGCAGGACCAGCACTTTGGTAGTTAGAGGGTAGGTAATCACAGCATAAGTGTTTGTATGTTAGGAGTTAATTTTTCTAAGGACCTAAGAGCATGCTGTGAATGACTAAAAGTAATTTCTGATAGATTTTCAGCATTTCATCTGTGATCTGTAATTTCAGTGTCTCATTAGTTTGATTGTCATAATATTAGCAGTTTCCTAAATGGATACTTCCACAAGCTTATGAATATGCTCATTAATTTATTTTTATATCTAGTTTATATGATAGTTGACTCATTTATGCAAGTCATATTTTCCTTTGAGCAGTATTTTTTTATTTTTTGCTGCTACTGATGACACATTCAGAAGCTGGAATTTGGAAGATGTTTTTTATTTCTAACATTAAGTATGTTTTTGGGAAGCCTTCTAATGATATTTTTATATCTTTTTTTTTTTTTTTTTTTAGACAGAATTTCTTTGATCACTAAAGATGAAGCAAAGGAAAGTTCAGTGTCTAGTGAAGAGGCTGAAAAGGTATGTTTTTTAATGAGCAACTATCTGTAAAGAGCTCTTACTGTGGAACAGAAGATTCTTTCTTACGTGGATAAATCTTTAGGTGAATGAAACAGGATCCATGTGAAGGAAGAAGAGTGTTCTTTTGCCACACAGCTGAAATTGTCCCAATTCAGAGTTAAAATAATTCCCTAGCATGTCCCACAGCATTTTACTTTAACAGGTCTTTAGAAGGTATCATGTAATGACATTATTTGAAAATATCCTCCACGAAGAACAAGAACTCCAGCAACTCAGTGCAACAACAACAGATTGTTTGTATATGCAAGATTATTATTTGAGCTTCATAGAAAGAATCATGATCTCATTGTTACACGAGTTCAAAAATCGGGATACTTTTTTGTCTAAAGGTGTTGTGAACCCTAGCAATATAAAATTGTTGTGGCTAGTTTTCACCATATGTGCGATGATACCAGTATTTTCCACCCCAGAAGGGGTAGAAGTAGCTTCTCCATGAGTGAATTAATGAGCGGGTAAAAGGGTGTATTTTAGAAACTGCTTTTTTCATCTGTAACAATTTACCGCAAGGTGAAAGAGGCACAGAAATGTCATGAAAATGAAAAGCTAACAGACTAAGAGACGAGAAAGCTAAGCACATGTGCAGAGTACAAATGACAGAATATATTATTTCTAGACATGAAGGACCTACTGGCTGTTTCTTATCACACATAATTGTATAGAGCTTTTTTCCCCAGTGATCGTTTTGATGAGTTTCGTTTTTTGTTGTGTATACCAAATGCTATGAATTTATGTGGAAGCTTCATAAGACATTATTTTTCTTGAGAACTTCACTTTCTAGTCTGAAACTACCATTGATGCTCACAAAGTTCTAATGCTGTGTGGAGTTTCCTTAAGGAAATCTCTACTATCCATGAAGACCTTACAGTATACTGTTGTCTTAAGTGTGACCTTGAGGTGGCTGAAAAATACTGTTCCTGCATAAGAATGCAGTACAAATTACAGAGTACCATGGTCTAGATTTACAGCTGCCAGGCTAAGCTGCACCAAAGTTTGTAGACTGACTTTAAAATTGCTTTTCTCTTTAACATCAGCCTACAGTCAGCCAGGTATTGCAATGCAGGAAATTCTTTTGTGATCAGTTGAAGGTCCTACAACATCCATAACTTCCCTTTAAAATAGTGGAGTAAGAGAGGTTGCATGCAATTAGCTCTGCAACAGAGTTCTCTTAACATGGCAGTTAGCTTAACTTTCAGGATAAATGAGTTGCATCTCTTTGCTAACTAGGCAGTTGGCAAGCCCACTTACATGATAGATAACCACCTTACCATAAACTTTCCAGATCCAAAATCAGAACCCTGTTTTGCTGTTGTCCGTTGAGGGTTCATATGACTTTTTGCTGGAAGACTTCTTGGAGTAAGATCTGTAGGAATAGAAAATTATCTTGATATTATGGGGCTGATCTAAAACTTAGTCCAGTTAAACCCTGTCATAGGCTTCCTGTGCGATACAAAGCCAGCATTTTCCTCAGTCTGTAGTAGACTTGGGGGTATTGGTTGATGAGAAGCTTGATATGAGCCAGCAGTGTGCGCTTGCAGCCCAGAAACCAACCGTATCCTGGGCTGCATCAAAAGAAGCATGACCAGCAGGTCAAAGGAGGTGATCCTGCCCCTCTACTCTGCTCTCGTGAGACCTCACCTGGAGTATTGTGTACAGTTCTGGTGCCCAAGGAAGCTGTGAATACTCCATCCCTGGCAGTGTTCAAGGCCAGGTTGGGCAGAGCCTTGGGCAACATGGTTTAGTGTGAAGTGTCCCTGCCTATGGGAGGGGGGTTAGCACTAGATGATCTTAAGGTCCTTTCCAACCCAAACCATTCTATGATTGCAAAAATGGTTCATTTGTTTTCTATACTGAAGGTGATACCATTCCCTAAAGGGTATATTAAATCTTTTAAAATATCATATAGTAGGGTAAGATGCAAGTTTTCTTCATCTCTATACTAGGTCATGCGCAAGTGTGTAAATCAAGGGGTTGGCTGTCAGTATGGTCCTATGTGACACAAAGCCTTTTCTCCTATATGCAAATCTCTAGCAGATAGCAGTGTCAGGACTATTTTGAATAGAAGATTTCAGGTTGATAGGGTTGCTGTTTGAAAGAGAAAAGAAGACTTACAGGGCTTCTTATTAGAGAGGTAACACATGAAAATTTTCTTCTTTGTTTTGGTTGAGCTGGGTTATCTATGCATATTTTCCTATCACTGAGAAAAATTATTTTAGGTAGGGGGTTTTTTTTAACTGTGATAGTGAAGATCCTCTTTTAGAGCATGAGGATGATATGCAGGAATGTCAAGTGCTTTTTCTGGTGCTTTAGGGAAGATAATTTCAGTACAACTATTATATGTACTTTGCTTTTGCATGAATGTAAAGCAGGCTTTGGAAAAAATCAACTTTGGATGTTCAGCATTTGATGGAAACTTCAGGTTTCAATTTATTGCAAATCTTCGTCATACATTTCCTCAACTTTTACATTTCTTTGCCTAACTTAGTGTGGGCAAGCTAATTTGGAAAACTTTGGAAAATGTGCTACTTTCAGAAATACCATTTGACTCTTAATTAAATGCGTAAAATGAAATTTTATCTGGCATAAAAAGCCTTTCAGAGCTGTGTCATTAGCTTTTAGTTTCATAGTATGTGCTTTATATTACTACTAAATTGAGAACTTTTCCAGCAAAAAAGATACACAGACGTACAGCATCTCAAAATTCTGATTTCCTCTGGCTCTATCATCTTCTCATTTTTATTTTTTACTTCAGCTACAAAATCTATATGAGAAGTTGAACTCAGCACGTTAAAACATGAGTGTTGTCTGTTGTAGAAATAAGCTTTCTATATTTCTATGTAAGATTCCTCTTGGATTTTGCTGTTGAAAATGTAGGACTGGTCTGATCTTTGGGCAGTGAGACAACTAGGTGGAGGTTGTCGACTTCCTCTGTCTTTTGTGTTAACCAAAAGCAATGTATTTGCTTTTTATCCTAGTGGATGTCTGGTGCTTTCCCACAAATGGGATGTAGCAGGTAACTTCTCAGTGTTTCAGCCCTTGTCTAAAGCTGTCGGTATTGCTCTAGGAAAGGATCAGAACATTTTATTTATGTAAAATAATATCTAAACTTTTTACAATATATTGTCTCAGAGATTGATAATGCTCTGATAGGGATCCCATGGCTTTTTACACAGCCTCCTTGGCAGTTACAGCCAAAGTCCTCAGGTAAACAGTAGCTTGCTTTCAGGAGCCTGCTGTTTGCACAAAAGATAAACATAGACTCTAAGCAGGTATTTATAGCCTGATTAATGTGGTTATTTTCTAAGTAGCTGTTCTCTTTCATCATCTAGAGTTAGAGTGAAGTTGATTCTGAATTAGGGTTGATGGAACTCAAAGTCAGGGACTATTGTTTTTCTTCGTCCTCGGTTTTCACAGCCATCTTTTTATCTGGGGCAGGGTTGTTCTTGGCTCTGTGTACTTGTTCTGGTGCATTTTAATAAGAAAAGGAAAATGTATGATTTTATCATAAAGGTATTGTTAAATAGACCATAACTAAAATTTGTAAACAACTGGATATTTTTAAAGTAAGAATCAAGTATTCGTACTTTTTTTTTACCATTCCAGATATTGCCCCACACACACTATTTTAGGCTAAGAGAAAAATAATTCAGAGGTGGTTGTACTCCAGATATTGTCTGTATGTTTGATTTCAATTTTTATAGTATCTGAGCAATTTACCTTTATCTTCTGTTTATGGATGTCATGCTTTAAGTGAAGAGCATATGGTGAGTTGTATCAGCAGCTACAGCAATAGAATTTTACATAATGAATTTTCTAATTTTAAAGACTGGCATTCATAGAAACATAGAATCATAGAATAGTTTGGGTTGGAAAGGACCTTAAGATCATCTAGTTCCAACCCCCCTGCCATGGGCAGGGACACCTCACACTAGACCATATTGCCCAAGGCTCTGTCCAACCTGGCCTTGAATGCTGCCAGGGATGGAGCATTTACCACTTCTTTTGGACAACCTGTGCCAGTGTCTCACCACTGAGGGTGCAGTTTGCTGTTCTTTAGTATTTTATAGCTACACACAATATTACACAATATTACTTTTAAAATTACCTTCTCTAAGAACATAAACATGGCCATACTGTAATGGACAAAATTTCCGTCTAGCCAGAATCCCATGTTTGACAATCGATAATAACAGATGGGTAAGAAAAGGTGTACAGTCCCAGGCTCTAGCCACTGGTGTCTCCAGTACTTCCCGTGCTTGTTTCTGTGAACTTAGTACAGAGGATTTCTTTTCTATGAACTTTCTCCATCTTACCATAAGGCTAGGTACTAATATTCAAAGCATCCTTATTACAGGGTATTCTACAGCTTAACCATAAATTGTCTGAAGAACCATATCTCTTCGTCCATTTTCCAATGCACTTCACTATAAAATCCTTTAAAAGCAAGTCTTAAGAAATGTTGAGTAGTTCAAAATGACTTTGAAGGGTGGAAACCAGAACAAAGTTCCTTCATCTTTCTTAATTACAGGTGGATTTGCTTTGAAATATAAAGGGGGCATTCTGTTAATTTAACATTAATGGTCTGAGTTTTGCCAATATCATATAAATACATTTTTATTTTCAGTTCTTGGCTCCAGAAGAAAAGAAGAATGAAATTCTGCCTCCCACAGATGAAGGTGGTGATGTTGATGATTTGGTGAGTACCATAAAGACATTATGTGGCTTTAGGATTAAACTGTAACTGAAAGATACAGTGAGTGAGTGCTTCTTAAAGCAGTAGATGTGCATGGCCTAGAAAAAACACCTAAGGAGTTGAGTCAGAAAAGAGCCACATGGAATTACTTGCTATTGTAAAACATAACCAGGTGTGTAATTTCATGATGGCAAATACTATGTTATATAGTAACCCAGGTCTTTATACAGGTTAAACATGTCCTCTAGTGTGTTTCAAATGAGCTAGTAAGGCTTCTCATTTGATAGCAGATTGTTATAATTTACTATAATAGCATTTAACAAAGCTTGTAGATGTAGAACAGCTATTTATGTGGGTTGAAAACTGAAAATAATTTTTAAAAAGATGTTTTAATTTTCTCAACCTTCTCTGTATAGGCTTCCTGAAATTTAAGGATTTCAAGAAGTTTTTTTAATAAATATTTAAGCTGTTTTACAGGCTGAGTCATTACAAATCTATCTCCAAGGCTTAAAGCTAATGGTGTAGACAGTTTTAAAGAAGCTTCAATAGCAAGCAGATTTCTACTTTGGGACTTTAATTTTTTTAAATCTTTACATTGCACATATGATTATGTGAAGATGAGGGTTTTTAGGTTTGTTTTTGTACTCTATAGGAGCCTAGTATTAAGTTCTGTGTAGTCCATTTAGTTATACAACAAGGATTTCCAAATGTGCTTTGTTTTCTAAGTGCTGAACACATAAGAAGTAACTTGAATTCAATGCTATTTCTTCGAAATCTGTTTCTTCTAATTGCAGCTGGACATGATGTGAGTGGGTGATGTATGGTGCCTATACAAGGGAAGTTTTGGAAGAGATCTCCCTTTGAGACGGGTGCACTAAACACACTAATGAGAAGACAATATATCCATCTTTATTTTCTCAAATAAGAGCAGAAGTCCCAGAGACGTTTCCAGTTGGTAAAAATGTCATCTGACTTTTCAAATCTAGAACAGAAGATTGAAAAACAGAAGATTGAAATAATCTGGAGTCTTCATGGAGTAATGATGCCTTTAAGGCATCTCCTTTTTTTTTTTTTGTTTTTTGTTTTTTGTTCGTTTGTTTAGTTAAATACCAAGTTTAGCTTATCCTTGGTACTGCTTTCAGCTAAACACTACTAAATTTAATGAGAATCTGCACTGGTGCCTGAAATTCTTGTTACATTGCCTGGGAAGGAAGACAGAAATATCACAGTGAGGTGACCAGGTAATGCTGAATCTTCAGTGGAGGTAACTCTGTAGCATTATTGTTACAGAATGGAGAGAGCCTCTATTTTCATGCTTTTTTCCTAGAGAAGAAACAGAGCAAAAGAAATGTACAAAGGCTTATGGGAAAAAATTCTAGGCCTGGGAGTCACAAAATAATAGTTTGAAATATGCAACAGAATTTAAAGCACAGTAATTATGGTCATCTTGTATACAGTTCCTCTGTCTTGTCAGCTCAGCTAAACAGTCTCTGTCCCTTTATATATACATTGTCCTGTTGCATATGCTGGGATTTGTGCCACTGAAAGATATTTTCTCTTAACTGTAAATAAGAAATATTTGGTTAGTCCATTGTTTTGAATGTCTTTCAAGGCCAATTTATAGAGTATAACACTGACTGAGGTTTTTTCCTTTTTTTTTTCTTAATAAAACATTTAAAAATTTGCTATTGTCTTCTTCAAGCCATTTTTGTTCAAATCAGGTGATTAGCTATCTATGCAGTACCTAAGAGAACCTATCCAAGGCCCTTTTTCTGGTCATACAATGCAAATGCTGAATAACAAAATCCCTCTATAGAAGCTGAGTGTGATTACTTGTTTTATTCTTTTCAAAGTCTAAACTGTATGATACCCCAGTAAAATAATTTTTACCATTTTGCAGATATCATGAAAAGTCTTGGTCAAGACCTGACAGGATATAGAATTACTTTGCAAATCAAAATAATGATTAGGGTTTTCTGTCTCCTTTGAACCAGTTGACCATATTTTTAGAGAGTATTGCTTCTGTCAAGCAATAAACATTTAGTTCATGGAGTATATTTTCATAGATCTTGTTACCTGTACAGCACATTTAGGCTCAGTATTGTAACTGAGTTGCTAGTACTGAAGAAGAGAATGGGAATTTATGGCTCAAAGTAAGTGAAACAACTTCTTAAGAAGGCAAGCAAAGTGTCTTTCTTTCTGCCCAGCCTTCTGGGTATCAGTCAGCAAAAGCCTGTGATACATTTTACTGAGTGTCTATCAGATAGCGGCCTGATTTTACACTTGTTTTTTGGCAAAGGGTCTGCTTTCAGGTTCTTGCTGAATGACTGGAAGAGATCTTTCACATAGTCTAAGTTCACGTTTTCTGTTATAAAGTCTGACCTGGTTACTTGCTAATTGCATTGAGGTTGCTTGTTCTGAATTGCAATACTGGGCAGTCCTCAGAAGCAGTAGAGCAGCTAGTTGTCCATTTCAAAAGCAGATATGCAGGAAATGCCATGCAAATTTGTTTTCTTGCAAGCAACAGAACATCCCTTGTCCTGTATTTCATAACAAGAGAAATTATCAAAGTGTCTAAAAAAAAAAGAAAATATAATGGCTGTATTTTTGTTATATCTTACTGATTTATTTTCTTTTTCCCCTGGAAGGAATGCCTCTTCGGAAAGCTCTTTGGGTGTTTATAAATGGGACAGTAAGCATGGTTAACCTTGCTTGCTGTGAGAGGTCAAAGCTTATGATTGTTGTCTGTGTCTTTCTGTTAATCTACTGCTCTGATAGCTCTTCAACTCATTGGGCAGTAGCAGTCGTCTTTGATGGAGGGGCAGTGATTTCATCATATTTTAAAAGATGTTTATGGAAGTTGATGCTGGGAAGAGGTGAAAGGGAAAAGAAAAAAATGTTCAGCCTATTGTCCCTCTTTGGCTGGCTTGGCAGCTGAGAAGTACCAGCCAGCAGGCTAATTGTCATGACACATCAGTATTATTATGCGTTGCCTAGTCTGCGGGTCCTCTTCTTTTCCTCAATTAAAAGAGAAATGCAGACTAGAAAATATACTTTTTAGTATGGATTCTGGAAGGTGGAAAGAATCCAGAGGTAGCATATCAGGAAGCATAATTAATATGGGAGGGAGCTGGGACCACAGCATGAAACTGTGAATACTCCACAGAGAGGGCAAAATACTGGTTTTGGGAGCCATAAAGGAAGAATGAGGCTCTTCCAGTAACAACATACCAGGAATCTGTAAGTAACCAGTCTGTATCTGTTCTATTAATGAACTTGGTTGCTCTTTCACTGAATAGTGGGTCTGCTCTAACACAGTTCTTAAGTTTTGTCTCATTCATCTTTTTTACTCAGAAACCCAATTTGCACTCTTGAACAGTTGAGAAAATGTCGCAGAAGTAGTGGAAGGTAAGTTCGAAAATACTACATAATTGAAGACTTGTGATTCATGTGGTACTATATTGGCTTCAAATTAATTGTCAGGTCAACAGTGTGATGTCAACATGTTTGGAGAGTTCTGGAAACAACGCTCTGTCTACGTCCTTACAATGTAGCATGAAAGTATGACACATACCATCAAAACACTTCTACTGTGAAATATATTCTGCTGCACTGCAGCCTCTCAGTTGCCAGGGTAGATTTTCTGCTTACCAACTTTCCTGATATTTTGGTTTTGGCAGAATTGTCTGTTTGGTATTGGGGCAGGGTCTTTGGAATTAGAAAATGAGGAAGAAAATTCACCGTCATCTGTGGAAGACTGGAAAAGTTATTTAGGCTGTGAATTCTGCAGACAGGGCCCATCTTTATACTCTGCATTTGCCATGTTGCTTACCATAGCAGATCCTACTCTTAGGATGAAGTTGCTGGCCATTACCACAAGTCACATGATATAAGGAAAAGGAGGAGTTCCCTCGTGATCTCACGTGGGTTGGAGTTATCTGGAAAGAAGAGTTTGGGCTTGCATTTTGTTAAACTGGCAGATTTTCCGGTTGTGCTTATAAGTAAGGGGAGAGTTTGGTTTTGTTTGACCACACCACCCATCCAGTGAAATAAGCAGTTAACTTTAGCTGTTGGTTTGTGACAGAGAAAAACTCATTTCCACCAAACTTTCAGCTTTGTTTCCCTTTACCTTCTGTCTTGTTCGTACTAGTTGCTTGGTACTAGTTACTTTATCTCTTGGTACTAGTACAACATTAGGTGCATAATGGAGCATTGTGTGCATGGCAGCATATAACAAGTATCAGATGCAGAATATTTCCAACTTTTCTGCTCCATCTTTTGAGATGCAGGTTACAAAGATTATTTAAAAAAAAAATAAAAATCAGATGTACCCAGCACTAAGAGGGGACTGGAGGCCCACCCAGGCCTGTGTTTCTAAATTCTTTGAGGAACTTCTGCATAGAAAAGAACAGCTTTCTTTCTTAAACCACTGGAAAGGTGCTAGTGAATGAAGATAGCATTGACTTCTGCAAGAGTTTATTTGTCTTTCTAGGTGGTGGAGTTTATGTATATAGCATTTCTGTGCACTGCTTTGAAGGCAGCTTTGGGAGAAGCTCTGCACTAGTTTGGGCTTCTCTCATAATTATTGAACCTGAAAATTTTAGAGAAATAATTACCACATACTAGGGAAAGTAAATGAAACCAGAATTGGTGAAGTTTTCTTTTGTAATACTGTCATAATCTGATATAAAGAACTAAAATAGATGTATTAAAAAGTCAAGGCTGTATTTTTTTCATCCCAAAGTATGAAAACCACACTGAACTCTGCATAAAAAATTGACATAGAGGCAGAGATGCTATATTGTGCAAGAAAATTACTTGGAAAACATTTGAGCACAGCTTAAAGTTTGACTGTATTTTTCCATGTAGCAAGTATTGATAATTGGAAAGATTAGTGTGTCCTCCCAACTCTCCCTCTCCCCTACTCCCAGTTTTACTGTTTTGGAATGGTACTAGCATTTATGAAAATGAAATAACTAAACAAAAACTAGGAAACCTGCCCCTTCCTCTAGTTTTTACAGACCAGAGATAATTTTAGTGCATTTGTGAGCTAAGAGGGCCTTAAAATAGGCCCTTCACTCATCTGACTTCCTCTCTGCATATACTTACTCTACTTCAGTGATTTAATTTGGACAGAAATTAATCTGGTTCCTCTTCCCAATAACTTTGTGAAGCCAGAGTGGTTTAGACCCAGTGAAATGAATCCTGTTCCTTCTGATATCTCACCTGTACAATTCTCAGGTATTGACCATCAAAAGCACCTCTTTTACCAGCAGCCTTAAGTACTCACAGTACTTTTTGCTGTTAACAAATCATGAAATTTCACAGCACTAAAAAATACTTAAAATTAGTCATACATGTATGTTCTTAGGACCCCTCCATATGCACCAAGTCAGCTGTATGGACTCCTCTGGGAGTTTGGGAAGTCTACAGTGGAATTCGTAGGTTGACCGTAGAAATGTATTTAATGTTTTTTTCAGTGTATCAAACTAAAAGATTGTTTTTTCTTCCCTATTTTTACCGAGTTCCAACCCTGTCTCATCCTTTCTTCCTGTTTTGATGTGCAATAATAAGTAGCAATAATTGTCATTTCATTTTCTTCTAGAAGGGAAGATCTTGCAGCTTTCCAGATACTAACAGAAAACAAAAATACCTCCAATATAGAGTATAACTAGAAACATTTTTTAGCTGCTGAAACAATGCATGAAGGGAGCACAAGCTCCTGAGGAGACCAGCTATGGTGCAGATATTTTTGCCTGAAGCATGTGGAACAGAAGTAATACTAGGTAAAATAAGGTAAAATAGTTCTAGTACCCAATTGCTGGAGTTTCATATGACTTGGTTTATGAGAATTCCTCCTCCAACCTGCTAATACGAACAGTCAAATAACAAATATTCATATGAAGAAATGGTATATAGCCCCTTGTACCATGCTGGCTTTGCACAAGAGCTGTAGCAACTGTATCAGAATGCTTAGGGAGCCTTTACTTACTAAAAATGAGGGGTTAGGGGAAGAATTTTATTCTTTGGTCCCAAGTGGGCCAGCATGGAAAGGCCTGATCTGACTAGGTAAGAGCCAGCAACTTGTCCCTGTGGTCCTGTAACATGCATGAATCCCATGTGAATTTCATCTTCTAGCCCTCAGCCTTCCTGAACATTCAGGGAGTGACACTTTGCCTGCAGATGATAAAAGCAAAGGTGAGATGAGAAATATTACAACCTTTTAGTGACTTGTGATGTAGGTTCTTCACCCTTACTTCTTGTGAACTTTGGAAGGCCACGAGGATGATAAGAGGGCTGGAGCACCTCCCGTATGAAGACAGGCTGAGAAAGTTGGGGCTTTTCAGCCTGGAGAAGAGAAGGCTGCGTGGAGACCTCATAGCAGCCTTCCAGTATCTGAAGGGGCCTACAAGGATGCTGGGGAGGGACTCTTCATTAGGGACTCCAGTGGTAGGACAAGGGGTAATGGCTTTAAACTTAAACAGGGGAAGTTTAGATTATATATAAGGAAGAAGTTCTTTACAGTGAGGGTGGTGAGGCACTGGAATAGGTTGCTGTCCTGGGTTCAGCTACAGCAGTCATTTTTTCTCCTTCTTAGTAGCTGGTGCAGTGCTGTGTTTTTGACTTTCAGTCTGGGAACAACGCTGATAACACCGATGTTTTTAGTTGTTGCTAAGTAATGTTTACTCTGACCAAGGACTTTTTCTTCACCCTTACTTCTTGTGAACTTTGGACGGCCACGAGGAGTATAAGAGGGCTGGAGCACCTCCCGTATGAAGACAGGCTGAGAAAGTTGGGGCTTTTCAGCCTGGAGAAGAGAAGGCTGCGTGGAGATTTCATAGCAGCCTTCCAGTATCTGAAGGGGCCTACAAGGATGCTGGGGAGGGACTCTTCATTAGGGACTCCAGTGGTAGGACAAGGGGTAATGGCTTTAAACTTAAACAGGGGAAGTTTAGATTATATATAAGGAAGAAGTTCTTTACAGTGAGGGTGGTGAGGCACTGGAATAGGTTGCCCAAGGAAGTTGTGAATGCTCCAACCCTGGAGGTGTTCAAGGCCAGGTTGGACAGAGCCTTGGGCGACATGGGTTAGTGCAAGGTGTCCCCGCTCATGGCAGGGGGATTGGAACTAGATGATCTTAAGGTCCTTTCCAGCCCAAACCATTCTATGATTCCATAATTCAGCAGTTACCAACTGTCGTATCTCTGTGTTCCAGTTTTGACCCAAGGTTTAGAAGGTTGTATGCTCTCCAGGAAGAGCATAGCATAAGCAGTAATTGATCCACGTTTCACAAAACTGTGTTGGGTAGTGCACAAATTTGTGTATCATCTGAATCCCACCTTTGACTAACATTCTGATCATCCTGAAGCTAAATTTACTGACTCTTCATTTTCTTGTGGGTGAACTTATCAAAGAGAACACCAGCCAGCAGTTATATCCTTTTTCTCCCTGAAGAAAAGGAGTAAAGGAGACAAAGGGGTTTGAGGAGAAAAACATTTTTGGTGATATGGAAATTGCATATGTTTAATGAGCTTGCTTCTGTCTTATGTTCTACCACTTGAAGTACCAGAACTATCAGTGTGCTCTGTAGCTTATCTGGTACGAGATGTGTGTTGCAGACAGTAACATCACCATTAGGGGCATGCACATACTGCAGAAATGTCTTGAAGAGACAGAGACAGGGAAGGTTTGTGTCCTCGGTATTTGCTAGCAATAAAAAGGAAAAAACATGAGGACACCTGCAATTGCAAGGACTGTATGTGTCACTGAGCTGGTTGGGTTTGTTACACGTTGTTTCTAAGGGGTGTGTGGCTCTGTCAAAAGCGATGATTCAAAACTTCGTGAGATCCGATGGTCAGGATTCTTGGGAGATAAGGAAGGTACTCCAGATGGCATATGTTCTATAACAGTTGGAATCTCTCGGTGATGTACTAATATCAAAATCAACCTGTAAGTTAAAGAATTGGAGAAGCAGGCTGTGTCCCCCGTATCTTCATTAAAAATTTTTCATTTTCTTACTTATTTCATGAGAAAGTTAGAGAGCTAATCTTCTGGTTCACTAGTGAAGGAAGCAACAGTAGGGTATTATTCCTAGTTCTGTCGAAGACTCATTTGGGGCCACTTATTCAATCTTTGCCTCTTGATTATCCTTCCTTTGCTATTGGGGAAAGTTGTTTACTTAAGGCATCTCACAGAGCAGGCAGTTGAAAGATTTTGAGGGACTTTGGTTGGATGAGACTTCATATACAGAGATTATGTAAGTGAAAAATTTTATGGCAAAAAAATTGGGAGTGGGAGGAGTAAATGAAGGCAAAAAGCAAGTTATTGTGATGCTCCCTGGGACATGAGGAGAGCGTGATCATTAGTCTTGAGGAGAAATGGAGCAATGGAAATTCCATTAAGTGCCTCATTTTTAGGTGAAAGGCAGACATTAAACAGACAATGAGGTATTCTGGAGAAATGGACAATCAGTTATTCTATTTGATGACTTTGAAAAGCAAGGGGAGGAAACAGATGAGGTTTTAAAGCTTATTACTGCAAAGAACAGCCTTTCTATATCTCTTTCACAATGCAGAAAAAATTAGCTGTTTTATGTAATAAACATTTGTTTACTGTTCTCCCAGACACACACACACTTACCTAGTTAAAAATGCAAATGGTCACGAAGTTCCCTTCAGTTAGCAGTGACAAAATCAATGTAGAAGGAATAGGGTTAGTCCAGCAAGACAATACATAATTAGGTTGTAGCTTGTCCAGGAGTGTTTTCTCTGCAGCCCTCAGGAGATGGGAGCAAGAGGCTTTAGCATATGAATGACTCACAGCTCAAGGTTTACTCATAAAATGTATAATCCCCATTAACCCAAAGCTGATGATGACTCAGATGTAAGAGCTACAATGAGACAGAAGATGTGAAAAAGAACAAGCATGAAGAGAGAAAAACATGCAGAAATGACCTTTTCCTACAACAGGTCACTGTAGCTTTAAACACAGGAAGAGTGATACATAACCAAGGGGACCACTGGAAATCAAGGGACAAAATTGTTGCAACTGTGTTACAGATGCTAGAAGACAGGACCAGCTTCACCTTCTGAACAGCTGTCAAGAGTACATGACTCTGCAGAATCTAGTTCTTTGTGGAAGAACTGTGGGCAATTTCAGAGATTTACTGTGGGGTAAAGAGAACTGAAAGGCAAATCACAGCTATATGGAGAAGCATGTTAGGTACTCAGTCGTTGCCTTTAGGTTTACCTGCTGAATTTTTTGTGCAGGAATTCCCATGTGATAGGATTTTGCCAGTATGTGGTCTTGAAAATTCCTCTAGGCCAGGCTGCAAATAGTTTGGGACTGGTACAAAAGCCATAGGATGAGTGAAACTGAAGAAAATGAGCTTCTGTGATTCTTTTGGTAGCTTCAGAATGACCAGAATTGTTGGGGTGCAATTCTGTATTTTATTTGGCTTTACATCATACAGTAGTTTGGGTTGGAGGGGACCTTTAAGGGTCATCTAGTCCAACCCCCTGAAATCTTCGAAGAAATAGTCAACCCACTTGCCAAATTCTAGAAGAGCAAATGCACCTGAAGATAACTTACCTAAGTCTGTATTCTTCATTGTACAAAGATTTCCTGAAGTCTTTGAAGATTTCCTGTGTGACATGGAACCAGCAGATGGGGCAGAAGCTGATGTCTTCATTGCACCAGAGTTGTCTTTGACAGCATCAGTTTTCCTCTAGATAGCAATATCTACTTGGAGGTTACTGAGCCAAAAGCACCAGGTATGCCTAGAATTGGCAGCCCAGTTGCTCAGGTTCAAACTGCTCTGGGAGCAGGGCACAGGGAGGCTTGCTTAACTGCTGTGAATGCTGTTCCTCTACACTTATTTGGGGATTTGTTGGGTATCCAACAAGCCAGCTGTGTCTATGGAGCATGAATTGTTCCCTGCATGAATTAAAGGCGTCAAGCGAACTGAGAAAGGAGAAGGCAGATGTAACTCAAAATACATACACATGGTTTGGGATCTGTTATTAGCTGAAGAAATAGTACTTCAAGACAATAAGGGGGGAAAAATGAGTAGATGAGGGCAAAATATTTACTATGAGAAGTGAGCAAATCCCGTCAACAAGCACATTCCCTTAGGATTCGCTTAAATGAACACACACACAGGCCCAGTACTGTAGAAAAAAATATGTTCTTAGTCTTTGCATGGTGTTCAGAATTTAGCTGTGTGTCATCAGCTCAAAATCCTACTTGGTGACCGAGAATTATTGTAGCTCCTATACATGGAGCTTGTCAATATCTGTGATGTATAAACTAGTCTGTATTAATGCACGTTTGCTGTTTGTAGATACACCCATATGTCCTAAAGCTGCAGTCCCTTAATGGGTTGCTTTTAACAATGGTTACCCAGGCTTGCATTGCTTATTAAGGACATTTTACAAAAAAAAAAAACAACAAAACAAAACAACAAAACAAAACAGAGCTGCACAATTTTTCTAATACAGCAGACTTTTCATAGGCAGTTGTGCTTTCTGAACCAAACAGCTCCATTCTCCTGCATTTGTTCAGTTGGCTAATTGAAAGCAAGTTTGTCACTTCTGTTAGCATTGCTGTAGAACCCTTAAAAGCTGCATCTGGCCTGTCTATATCAGGAGTGCAGGTATGGAGATTCAGGGGGAGGTATCGGGGCTGAGGAATACTGTAGCTTTGTGTCATGGTGCTGATGGCCTGCTACCACTAGCATGGTTGTCCTTCCTGCCTGCCTGTGCAGCCATCCTTGGGAAGCTGCACCTACAGCAAAACAAGACTAACATACAGAAACGAAGTTTGTCAGAATGCTGATGTAAACGGCCTTCACGCCCTGTGCAGTTGTTTTTTCTGAGTTCAGTAGGGTGGGAACTTTTTGGCAAACCAAAGTCAGGTTCTCAGTTTCTTCTCCATTTCCTTTGGGAAAGGTTGCCTCTATGGTGGTGATGTCTGTACACATGTGAATGCACATGCACACATGGCAGATGTTCCCATACAAGCCCACAGCTCCATAGCAGCATGGAACAGAAACACTGACATCTCCAAAATCGATTTATACCCTTCCCCTGCATGCTGTTGTAATTTGGGGTAAGAAGCAATGAGCTCTTTATAAGGTGCCATAGGCTGAGTGTATGATTTATGTTTTCTTTACTGGTGCCCTGGGATCATTAACAGGCTCATTTGCTGACCAGCTGACTGTTAACATCCTGCAAGGAAATGCATATTTTATATTTACTAACAGACCTTGGAGGTACAGTCTCACTTATGTCAAGCTCAGCAGACTTTTGGGCACAAAATGTGCTCATGTACTTTGCCTCTTGTGCATGGAACAATACAAAAAAAGTGACCCCTTCAAGGAGGTGATACTTTTCTGTGAGATTTTAGAGGAAAGGCAGTGTGTTGAGTGACAGTGGCTTTCCTAGTTGGTGTTTGAACAGCTCCAGACATTAATGATTTAATGTGAAGAGACAGGAAAATGCCATCACTCCAAACCAGCAGAGGTAGGTTGGGAATGAGCTGGCCTGGCTCTGCGCACCAAGTCTCTAATGTCTGCTTTTTCCTTTCTTACCATTGCTATGAGTCTGATGTGTATCTGTTACATGTTAGGCACCTTGTGCAACTGTTGTCACACTGCTTTTGCAAATGAGTTTCAGAATGCAGAGATCCACTAACTGTAATTTGGGACAAGAAGCAATAAGCAATTTGTGGCTTACAAACTGCTGTAGGCTGAGTGTATGGAGGCTTATGCTGTAACCATCACCACCTTGCTGGTTAGCAGGAAGAAGATCAGCTGGTTAGTTGGTTTCTGGGGAGGGGACTTCACATGGAAAGTACTGTAACTTCTCTTTTTCTCTCTCTTTCCTGCACAGCACCTTCTCAATGCGTTCGCCTGCCTCCTTCGCATGCCATATGCACTGCATATAAAGCACTTCTGAACTTGGCTACAGGTTTTTGGGTGTTCATCCAGCTTTGCTCACTGTTGCCTTTTTGGCATTTTCTAGTTTTAGCCATATGACTGCTCTCTCCAGTCTATTTTACTGCTGCGCTTCATTCTCAGCTCGTACTTCTAGCTGAAATCAGCACTGCCTCCTGCACTTCCAGGTTTGGGAGGCAAAGCCACTGGTTGCAGGAAATTGCCACCTGACTCTGACTCCCAGGGGCTGGAATGAGACCCCTTAAATTCTTCTGACTTAATGGCTTTTCAAAATTCGCATCTCCAGAAGGGTACCAAGGAGGCTTAAAACCACCCTTCTTTGGAGACATTCCTATTTCTCCAATGCTGCATGGTAGACCTCTTGCCAATTTATTGTCTTTAGTTCTGGGATGCTCCATTAAAGTTTTTCATCTTGTTTCTGTTGTACAACTAATCTCTGCTTTCTGGGGCCAGTGTCAACCTGGTCACCTGTAATTATCACTCTCTGAATTTTCTTAAGATCACTAGTTCCTGAAAAATCATTCCAGCTGATAAGGAAAGAACAACTTGCATTATGGTGCTGCTATATGAGCACATCTGGTGTTAAGCATATGTATTTAATTCATGTTTGGAAACTTCTAGGAAGGATGAATCAAGGATTCAGGTTTTCCTGTATTGTTGGATTTTTAGCAGGTATAGGTGGTGTGGGTTTTTTCAGTGAGAATCTGCTAAAAAGATTTCAGGACTTTGTGTGTTTATTAATAACTTACTGGCACAGAGTGTGCTGTAATAGCTTGCTTTCATCCTGAGGTTTTCAAAAGAACATTAAGTGTTGCTCCTATTTTTCAGCTGAGTGTTTTATAATGTAGAGAGGCAATATCTGCACAGATGGGTCAGTATTGGTAGAATACAGATGTTGGCAGGGCAAGATAATCTCTGTGGAGGAAAGATGTCCCTTTTGGACTGGGACGCAGTGGCAAAGGTTGTGCTTTGTCTGCATGTTCTGTGTGCATGCTCCAGTGTCCCAAGGCTGCACTGCTTTCCTTGCAGAATTAACGAAGACTGTTCTTCACCGCAGGCCTGAGGGTAGGTGTCCTCAGATGATGCCTGTGAAAATAGGTTAGATCTGAAAAAAATCTAGTGGACACAGACCAGTTGTGCTATTCCCTTACCCAGTTATTGTCTGTCCTAGTCAAGAAGCTAATGCATTTTCTACCAATATTGGAGTCTCAAATTCAAATCTTTACCTGCTTCCTCTGTGCTGTTAATCGTGAATCTTAGTCTTTACTGCTCAAGATGTGCTCCTTTGTGTAAGTGTGATATTCACCATGTAACCAGCTGGAAGCTACACCAGGCTACTTAAGTACCAACCTAGAGCTGCATTTGCTGGGATATTCCCAGCCTCCTTTGCAGACAACATGCCCTCTAGGGCACCAGCCACTTAGAAAAGAGCCCCTTTGGTCTGAGTACAGTGTCTGTCTGACCACACTATAAATAAGCAAACCCTCCATTTTGCATTTCAGGGGGGATATGAAAGGTGGAGGAGGGATAAAAAAAAGGACCTCATTTTAGACTACAGGAGACCTAGACTCTGTTCTGGGTTCCGCCTCAGATACTCTCCACCCTACATTCAGTGTACTTTTCATTTCCTCCCTGTACCCAATTGCAGAGTGTCTATTTATCTATGCAGTGGATACGTCCTGTCGCACACATATGGGTGTCTTTCCTGGATTCAGCTGGAGTGGCAAAGACTGCTGTTGCTGCTTTGGTATGAGACTGCTGCTTTGCTGGAGGCTTGTCCTTCCTACCAGCAGCTCTGTGATAGAAAGGAAGTGGGAGCTGCAGCTTGGCTCATTGCTTTGCAAAGCCAGCCAGGCTAGTCAGTCAACTCTGCTGGCTTTGAAGGATGCTTGCATTCCTGTCTCACCAACTTGAGCGTAAGGCAGGAACAAGTGTCTTAAGTGTTTAGATAGTGCCAAGATACTGGCTGATTTGGGCCCTTAAGTAGAAGGCTAACTGGGGTTTGGAGTGTGGTGCATGCAACCGAATCATGGTGGAAGTGCTGCCTTTACCTGGTGACAGCTCCTCTTCCAGCTGCTCTTAGGAGCTGAACTCTGCTTCGTGGGCTAAAGCGAGTCATCCAGCTTTGCGCTTTTCACCATAAGGTTTGTACGACAAAGGAGTGATTTTTATAGCTCAAATAAGATCAAGCATAGATGATCTTTTAATGAAGTGATCTTTGTGCCTGATTGTATTAACATCATAGGGAGACAAATGTACTTGAGCTGCGAAGAGCCCCCTGCAGCTATTATTATATGAATAAAGAGGTTCATATTGATCTGTAGATCAGCATGAGGAAGGAAAGAGCATCACCCATGTAAGCTTTCAAGACTGAAGGCTAGTTTAGGCTGCAGAGAAGTCAACTTGGTATTTTGATCCTAAAGCAAAAACACCTACTCTGCAAAAGAGATACTGATCTGAGCCCATGCCACTAGGGCTTTTAGGGTCACTGTGTTGCCTGGAAGGAGCTGTGTCTAAATTTGTGTAGTGCAACTGAGAGAGCACCTGCACTTGGTCAATCAAGCAGAGAGTGAGGTGGTGGTCTAACTTTATGTAGGACTCTCCTTGTGGACAACTTGGTGTTACAAACAACAGCTGGGGATCTGTAAAATTACAGCTTCAGCACTTCCATCCTGTGCAACTCTTGCTGTGCCTATTAAAGGAAGGAATATGCAGTCCTCAGGTAGTCCAGGCTGGCAAAGACAAGTCATGTCCTTGCCACAGACCTTTATGGACTGTCTCTGCATGCTTGAGCTAGGTAAGTCAAAGCCAGTGGGGAAGTGACATTGGTGACATGGTCTTCCTGTGCCACTGGTGAAGTCATACCAACACCAAATGTGACAAAAGCCCCAAGGGGCTTTTTAGGGTCCATTTGGATTGTAAAAGACAAGTAACTGGCCCATCTCTGGAACTCCTTCTCTGTGATCATGGTGTTTAGCAGTGGTCTTTGCTCAGCAAATAGTTTTCAGTGCTGGTTTCCTAGTGGGAAGCAGCAGAAAGGGGCAACTGGAAAAACGTTGTGCCCTCAGGACTGTAAATGATGCAAAAATGCAGACATTACCTGCACTGCAGGGTGGGAGAAAAGGTAGAGAAAGTGTGGGAGGCTGAGGAGGAGTGTGACAAGACATGCTACAAAGCAGGTTCTGAATGACTCCAAAAATACCCTTGCTGTTCCTGGTAGCAGAATGTGTCTCTGTGGGTTCAAAATGTGCCTGTGTTGAGACTAGCATTGTCCTGTCATCTCCTGTCAAAATGCAGCCTTCTTAACTCTCCAATCTAATCTTACTGAGTCTAATATAAGCCAAACTTTTCTACCAACTCATCTTGTTGCTGCTATCTAAGCACTATAGTGGAGATGGCATAGCAAATTCTCATGAAATGCACTTCAAAAGTAAGCATGGCTTGCTGTCTTTCTTGTTAAATATAGGCTGTAACTGTGAGAGGCAGTTGATATAGGCAGAGAAATCTTGATTTTTAGCACATGCATTTGTCTGTAGTAACACCTTTAAGTTTTGATTCATTTTGCAGACAGTGCTTGAACTCTAGACAATCTGGTTTTAATCAGCACCATGTTTCTTTCAACAGTCTCACTGCACTTTTGTGGACTGGTAGTATCCTTTTTACCCTGGTCCTGAGGTTTGTAATGTGTAGTTAAGTGAAAAGCAGCAACAGCAGCAGATATGGAGAGCCTGATTCCCTGTGCTGACAGCTTAGATCAAACTATTGAGGAAATTGGTGGATTTTACCATGTCCTGAAGCCTTCAAAACAGTGTCCTGGATAGCTTCCTACAAAATTCATGATTAGCCATCATTCCTCTTAGCCAGAGGAGCTAAGGGATGTGGGAGAAGTCAGAACAAATGATCCAACTGTTGCTTCTGAGGTTAGAAATCCCTGACGGCACACCAGAGCATGGAAAAAGGAGTATGGGAGGTGTTAAATGGTTTCTTTTGCCTCAGATCTCTTGTGTAAGATAGAGCAATACTTTCACCCCCTTTACTAGCATGGATTGGCTGAGACTAACATAAACTCTTGAACTTGGGAGAAAGGGCAACTTTTCTCCCATGCTATCAGTGGAGAAAGAAAAAATGTCTTCTGTTCAAGGTAGGTTCACTGATCCTTTTTAAAGCATCTTATGCAGATTGCTGTGTTAGCAGAAGCCAACGTATCTGTGGCCCTTTTCTCTGAGGAAAGATGCAGCAGTTTAGAAGCAAGCGCTGCAGAAAGCCCATACTGTTTTCTGCTCAGGCCATTTCATGATGTGGCTACTCCCTTCTGTCAGAGCTGTGACTGTTGTGGGCCAGTGCGTAGGGGTTTGCTGTCTCATGCAGCTGCCTGTGATCATCACTCCAAAGGGAACAAACATACTCCCCTTCAACAAGGCCTGTGCTCCCTTGATTGCTTTTAAAAATGTCTAAAAGAACATTTCCAGAACTATCAAAGGAATCTAATCATCTGTTTATACTTTATTCTGTGGCAAGAGGGCTCCGGACACAAGTAGTTCAGTGCAAGAGGGTTTTTGCGCACACTTTGCTGTCTGCTGCAGCTTGG